>NC_069502.1:882355495-882655495 GCF_027579735.1 Bombina bombina
TATCATCTAGCTTACCGCGACCACGAGGTATTTCTGTCTCAGGCCACATAAAGCAACACTGAAAACAAAAAGAGACAATTACCGATGTTATGGCATCCAGCACTTGCAACACAGTTAATAGGCTTTTCAAATCTGCCTATAGCACACAATACGGGGATGCAGAAAAGGGACATTAAATGACCGAATTATAAATGACCGGATATCTCCCTCTCCGGACTTAAACAGCTACAAGGCCCCGGATGTGAGGGCAGAAGGCCACACTAATGTAACATTGAGAAGCTAGGTGGGTGCTTTTATATCATTATCAGGACATTACATACTCATAATTAAAGCTGCAAGCACCCCCTATAAGGAAAGGCAAATAAAAAGTGGCGTATACTTCCAACACAAACAGGGAATAAAAGAGGGATCTGATCCTGGGTCAAGGACACAACACCCAGACATACTAGGAACTACACTTAGACCTTGCGGTTTGGCTCAGGCTCGGTGGCCTTTATTCTTATAAAAATCACTGTATGCAGAAATATTACAGCAGCTTTCAGAAAGCTACGAGCACAATGGCGGCAAGAAATAAACAAACAGACAGGAAAGCCAAACATCAGGCTGAGACACAGATGGCGGCAGGAGGAGGGGAGATTGAATACGACGCCATGAATCCAGACCCACACCCTATAGTCGCACAGCTCTCGGCCTTATTTCTCCCCAAATTGGAGCACCTACAAACTGGCCAAGACGCCATGGCGGCTGACCTGCAACAGATGGCCAACAGAATCACCAGAGCGGAACATCGGGTGTCAGGGGTAGAAGATCTGCAAAGGTCCCAAGCCACAACTATAACAGCACTACAAAAGCAAAATACAATACTATCAGAGAAACTAGATGATCTAGAAAATAGATCACGAAGAAATAACCTTCGTATAGTGGGGCTGCCAGAAACTGTGGCCAGCACCACCCTCATTAACTTTGCTGAACAAACACTGCCAGAGATCCTGAAAATACCAAACTCCTTGACGCCCTTTTGTGTAGAGAGAGCACATAGGGTGGGGACCCCAGGAGGGAACAGAGACCAGTCAAAATTCCCGAGACAAGTAATGGTCAAGTATCTAAACTTCCAACATAAGGTGACCATCCTAAGAGCATACAGACAAAACGGCCCGATACAGTTTGAAGGGAGAAGGTTACTGATCTTTCAAGATTATTAAATCGAAGTAACCAGGAGAAGACGAGAATTTGCACCATACTGTAAAACACTCATAGAAAAAGGAAGACAAGTTTCACTACTGTACCCTGCAAAGTTAAGGATCCACACACCAACGGGACATAAACTCTTTGACTCCACTAGACAGCTGCAAAAGTTTCTAGAGGAAGAAGAAAAAGACACTGCTGCAGGAAGAAATGTCCCAGACTGACATTGAGAGAGTCTAAGATCCATTCTCGGGATGCCATTTAGGGGGTGAAATTGAATTTATTGTTGTTCTGAGGGATGGGGCCTAATCGCCCTTAGAGTCATGATGAGAGCCCTCGATGCACATTCTAAATACAGAATCAGGAAGATCTACATACAGTAAATTAACTTGAAGGTAAAGAATCTTGTCATAATAAATAGTCCCTACTCATAGGAACTTATAAAAGAGATTTAAATGCTGATATTATTAGCTATGTTTGTTTTGTTGTTTCATCATGTTGTACACAGTAATTATGTATGTTATATTTCACCTGTTGAGCATGTTGTGCGGATAACCTTGTGTAACGTTTACTCAAACCTGAGCAGGGGTGGGGAGCTTAAAACTGATAATTTCTTAGGTATGTATTGTGATGTTGACCCTAACCAAATACTCAATCTTACAGACAGCAGTGTGTTACTTTGCCATATGACAGGCTTGACTGAGACTGCTTATGACACCATGAGCCGGCATAAGACACGTAAACACGGTAAGATACTTCCTTATACAAGCAGTGCGGAGCCATGGCACAACTAAACATCATTGCGTGGAATGTGGGAGGCATTACGTCTCCCATCAAACGCAAAGCCATTCTAAAACACCTTAGATCCCTTAAAACTGACATAGCAATATTGGAGGAAACTCATCTAACTCAAGTAGAACACCAGAAACTGAAACAGGGCTGGGTGGCAGAAGTAGTGTACACCCCATACGAATCACGCAGAGCGAGGGGAATAGCGGTCCTCTTTAAAAAAGGACTCCCATACACCATAATTAACAAGACAATAGACACGGAAGGGCGTTACATTATCCTACACCTTAAAATACAGGAGCTCGCTCTGGTGCTATGTGGAGTATATGGGCCACCCAAACAGAAGCATGAATTTTGGACCGGGTTGCACAGTAAACTATTGTGCAAGTAGTGATGGGTGTGGGGAGCGCTCTAAAAGAGCTGTGAGTATAAACTATGATTTGAAGTGTGTATACACTGTGATAGAATGTGTATGGATTTACCAAATATAATTTCTTTGAATAAATATAATTACTTTGAATCATAAATTTTTGTGTGGTTCTGGTGTTATATAGTGTCTCTCCAAAAAATGTGAACAAATAAACAATCAAAAACAAAACGTTGATTCTTAAAATTCTTCAAGGACAATTTTATAAAATCCTTCTATTTATTCAAAATGTGTATGCTCGGTGTATTATCACTGTACCTTTAAATAAATTGATGTGCCTCTAAATAAATTGATACACAAATTGTGCTTCAAAATGGATAGACCAACAAATCGTTATGAATTTGAAACGTGATGAATTTAAAACGTGATGAATTTAAATGAATAAACAAACAAATCGTGATGAAAAAAATGACTTAACTTCTAGATGAATAAACAAACAAATCGTGATAAATTTAAAAAACTTTACTAAGATAAAAAACAGTATAAGATCGTTTCAATCGTATTTTATGGTTATACCATACAATGAATCTGTTTAGAGCATGTGGGGGTACATCTTTATCGTAAAACAATGCTAAAAGTTCGGATTTTTAATCCTTATGGTGGAAGTTCGGATTTGTAATCCTTATGGTTTTCTTAAGTTGTGGCCACAACCAATTTTAAAACAGTTAAAATCCAAATGTAGTACTGTGCTGTTGTTAATTTTGCAGTTTATTCTCCCCCTAACCGGACCTCTGATATTCCTTACCTCCGTGTTTTCTTTGTATTACCTTGGGTTCTGGGAAGAGTGCTTTTTGTAAGTAGGTCGAGTTCTCCAAGCGGCTTTGCCGCTGTTTGAATTTCCTCCGCAACTACTTCCTACCCTGATGTGCGTGTGACGTTGACGTTGTACACGGAGGACCAATCAGGCAACCGGATCGTGGGGGGAGTGTTTCTTGTACTGGAGCCAATCTTTCCACACTCGATGTCAGGTTTTCTACGCGTTTCAGCGCCGTAACTTGCGCCTTTATCAAGACTGTATAATCTGGTGTGTCTTTTAGGCTCCTATATAGTCCTGTTGAGGTTAGGATACTCCCCCTAATTAATGCTCTAATATGTTCCGGTTTATAAATTATCATTTCTTAGCCTTTATTCATTTTCTTTCAATGGCTAATGTTGTTAACACATTTATACTGAAATATATTTGTTGAAAATAAAATAAATAAATAAATGAAATAAATAAAACATGTGAGTGAAAAGTGATGTTTAGTGAAAATGTGAAGGGAGACTGTGGTGTGTTAATTCAATTGTTGTCATATTCGAATAAGTATGAGGATATGTGCCATCAAATAATGGTTATTTTCTATCGGGTAATCAGTACACTATTGTACTTTTGTTATGGCAATACTGTTCACTGTTTTCGCTGCACTCACAAGAAAGGATTCAAGTTAAGCTCTGCATTGAGGCCATATGGTGTGAGAGTATTGAATTTGAATATGAGTTCAGCTTCCTTTAATAGTAACATATTTTCCATATTACCTCCTCTGTTATTATGTATCTTTTTTATACCCCAGTATGTGAATCCTATTGGTTTTTTTTGATGTTTTTCTGTGAAATGTTTAGATAATAGATGTTTGCAATTACCTCTTTTAATGTTGGATAGATGTTCTCTTATTCTATCATGTAACGGTCTACTCGTTTGCCCTAAGTATTGTAATTTGCATTTGCATTGGATTAAATAAATTACATTTGTATCTGAACACCTAATGGTGTCTCTTATGGGGTATTTATAGTTGTTATTGGAGGATATTACTACTTTACTTTTTTTACCATATTTGCACGCTTTACAGCTTGTGCAAGGAAAAAAACCTTGCAGAGCATTTCCATATAGGTCTTGGTCTCTTGGTTTAGATGATTTGTTAAATTGACTGGGTGCCAGTATACTTCCCAGATTATTTGTCTTCCTGAATATTAGTGTAGGTCGTGATTTTACAATGTCAGTTAGTAGTGGATCTTTTCTAATTATGTGCCAGTGTTTATCTAGAATCTTTTTTATAATCTTATGATCTTCACTGTATTCTGTAATGAATGATATTTGGTTATGTAATAAGTTTTTGTTCTTATTTGTATATTTTAATAATTCTGTTCTATCTTTATTTATCGCTTGATTTTTTGCTTCTTGTATTATTTTATCTTTATATCCTTTCTCTTTAAATTTCCTTTCCAAAGTGTTCGCTTGTTTCTGAAATGTATTTTCATCTGTACAGTTTTTTCTTATCCTATAGAACTGGCCTTTAGGTGTATTGTTGATCCATCTTTCCAAATTACAGCTATCCGGATGTATGTAACTATTTGTATCTGTAGGTTTGAAATATGTTTCTGTTGTGATGGTGTTATTTATAATATTTATTTGAACATCTAAAAAATGTATATTTGTTTTACTATATTCATGGGTAAAACTTAAACCCCAAGTGTTATAATTTATGTCTTCTAGAAATAAATTGAGGAGTTCTTGATCCCCTTTCCAGATCAGAAACATATCGTCTATGAATCTCCTATAGAGCACAAGGTTTGCACCCCATGGGGAGTGTAGGATATATTTATCCTCAAACCTCCCCATGAATAAGTTAGCGTAACTGGGTGCAAACCTTGTGCCCATAGCTGTTCCTTTTAATTGTAAATAAAATGTTTGGTTGAAGTTGAAATAATTATTTTCTAATATGAATTGCATACAGTTTAAAATAAATCTTGTGAGTGCAGCGAAAACAGTGAACAGTATTGCCATAACAAAAGTACAATAGTGTACTGATTACCCGATAGAAAATAACCATTATTTGATGGCACATATCCTCATACTTATTCGAATATGACAACAATTGAATTAACACACCACAGTCTCCCTTCACATTTTCACTAAACATCACTTTTCACTCACATGTTTTATTTATTTCATTTATTTATTTATTTTATTTTCAACAAATATATTTCAGTATAAATGTGTTAACAACATTAGCCATTGAAAGAAAATGAATAAAGGCTAAGAAATGATAATTTATAAACCGGAACATATTAGAGCATTAATTAGGGGGAGTATCCTAACCTCAACAGGACTATATAGGAGCCTAAAAGACACACCAGATTATACAGTCTTGATAAAGGCGCAAGTTACGGCGCTGAAACGCGTAGAAAACCTGACATCGAGTGTGGAAAGATTGGCTCCAGTACAAGAAACACTCCCCCCACGATCCGGTTGCCTGATTGGTCCTCCGTGTACAACGTCAACGTCACACGCACATCAGGGTAGGAAGTAGTTGCGGAGGAAATTCAAACAGCGGCAAAGCCGCTTGGAGAACTCGACCTACTTACAAAAAGCACTCTTCCCAGAACCCAAGGTAATACAAAGAAAACACGGAGGTAAGGAATATCAGAGGTCCGGTTAGGGGGAGAATAAACTGCAAAATTAACAACAGCACAGTACTACATTTGGATTTTAACTGTTTTAAAATTGGTTGTGGCCACAACTTAAGAAAACCATAAGGATTACAAATCCGAACTTCCACCATAAGGATTAAAAATCCGAACTTTTAGCATTGTTTTACGATAAAGATGTACCCCCACATGCTCTAAACAGATTCATTGTATGGTATAACCATAAAATACGATTGAAACGATCTTATACTGTTTTTTATCTTAGTAAAGTTTTTTAAATTTATCACGATTTGTTTGTTTATTCATCTAGAAGTTAAGTCATTTTTTTCATCACGATTTGTTTGTTTATTCATTTAAATTCATCACGTTTTAAATTCATCACGTTTCAAATTCATAACGATTTGTTGGTCTATCCATTTTGAAGCACAATTTGTGTATCAATTTATTTAGAGGCACATCAATTTATTTAAAGGTACAGTGATAATACACCGAGCATACACATTTTGAATAAATAGAAGGATTTTATAAAATTGTCCTTGAAGAATTTTAAGAATCAACGTTTTGTTTTTGATTGTTTATTTGTTCACATTTTTTGGAGAGACACTATATAACACCAGAACCACACAAAAATTTATGATTCAAAGTAATTATATTTATTCAAAGAAATTATATTTGGTAAATCCATACACATTCTATCACAGTGTATACACACTTCAAATCATAGTTTATACTCACAGCTCTTTTAGAGCGCTCCCCACACCCATCACTACTTGCACATTTCTATACATCTGATATTGGGAGCATATCAGATTTGGGGAAGCTAGTTGAGTCCTATCTACATATCACTCCACACTTTCCTTTTCTTGCATTCTTCTTTTCTCCCGTAGAGTGAACAGTAGATAAAACCATGGACATGTTTAATCTAAGAGATAATATACTATCTGATATATCGAATAATTCTAATGACACACTATTACATAAAACTAATATAGACATACATGAAGAAATGTCTGAATTAGAAAATATAATGATGAGAGAAATAAAACAAAAAATTGAAATAATATTTATGGAAAAATACACCAGTTCTAATATGGTCCCAAGAGGACTTAGACTGAAGAAAAATTGCACTTTCGAATTAGAAGAAGATCACGAAAATGAATGGTGCAATGTACTAGAAAAAGCATCATTAGATCTGATGCAAGTAATTATAAAATCTCGCACTAGAACATTAGAAAATCTTTCCATAAAAATTAATCAATTTAAAGAAACACTCAAACCATATATAGAAGATAGCAAATTTAAAGAAAAACAACAAAGCATCATTAATAATATGAAAGAATTTAACACAAGTATATATAATAGTAAAAGAAAAAAATTAGAGAGAGATGAAACTGACTATAATCATAACCAAAATAAAAATAAAAGAATTTCACCAAAAAACTACTGTGAAAATAATGACACAGATATAGAAGAAACAGAAATGGAAACAATTGATACAGATAAGAACAACACAAATAAAAAAGGAAATAATGAACTTTTTAAAAAAACGAATAAAAACAATCAACAATATTCAAATAAAAGAAGTGATCATACGAATAGAGAACAATGGACTAAAAATGTAAAAAAAGAATATAGAGATAATTATGAACAACACACAGGGACATATCCAGATAGACACAGAGAAGAATATAATTCTAGACATCATTCCAATAGATATTTTAGAACCCATAGAAATGATTATGGGCAAAATTATAGAGATACAGATAACTATCACAGAAGTAGAACCAATAACTATGGAGGTGGATTCTACAATTACAACCATAACCCAACACAAAATCGGGAATACAGATATTCAAATAGAGACTATAGAAATAATTACACACAAAATTGGAAGAATAGAGATCACTACACAAATGATTGGAGCAGCAGACAAAATTGGAGAAGAAACACACACAATCCAAATATGAATTACCATGAAAGAGAAGAGTACAGATATCACAATCAGGAAGAACTTAATTCCAATCATGATAGACGAAGACACGACTCATATAATGACCACCCAAGACAACAACAATATTATAGGGAATATGAACCAAATCATAATAGATATCACAATAATAATAAAGAAACCAGAGACTCACAAAGAAAGATAGAACTTGATAATAGATATGATGTATTGGAAACCATAGATGATGACAATCAACATTTTTTAGGGATAAGACAAGAACACCCATCCACATCCAACACTATACAACAAGAAAACAGAGAGAGATTAAAAAATCAAAAGAAAAGAAGATTAGAGGAAGTAGAGGAAGAAGAGGCAGAGAGCCCAGGAAAGCACAAAAAAACGAGATAAACACAACAGAAAGCAATAACATTAATAAAGGCATTTTTAATTTAAGTGATAAACCCCTAAATAGAGAACAGGAAAATGTCCTAGCTAAAGGATTATCATTTGCCCCAACTACTAGGTTAAACAAATTCAACACCCTAATAAATGCAAACCAATTTATACGCAAACTCACCTTAAAAAGACATTTTTTGAAAAATCCCCAAGAGAATCAAATACAAACTAAAAAATCAGAATACATTCACACATCACTTAAACCTAAATCATCATACTATCCGACACAAGACAAAGGAGCACATATTGAAATGTTTGAAAAACTAATAAAAGAAGAAATAGAGAATTGTGAAATCAATAAAAGAAAACCATCTAATCTAACTAAAAAAGAGAGAACTATCTTAAAAGAACTTAAAGAAGACCCAACCATCACAATAAAAAAAGCAGACAAAGGCGGAGGGTTAGTTGTATTAAATACTAAAGATTACATTATGGAAGCCAATAGAATACTGGGAGACACAGAAACCTACAGAAAATTATCATTTAACCCTATTCAAAAACAAACAAAAAATTTCGAAACAATTTTAAATATTGCCAAAACAGCAGGAATAATAAATAATCAAGAGTATCAATTCATAAATATACAATATCCAAAAACTCCAATATTCTATTACCTCCCTAAAATACATAAAACACTAGACCACCCACCAGGGCGTCCAATAATCTCAGGAATTGATGCTCTTACTTCTAATATGTCACAATATGTGGATTCATTCCTACAAAAATACGTACAAAACTTACCTTCTCATTTAAAAGACACCACAGATTTTTTAAATACATTAACAACAATAAAATGGCAAGAGGACTACACATTAGTCACATGCGACGTCAATTCATTATACACCAACATACAACACAAATTAGGAATAGAAGCCGCAGAATACTACTTGAACACAGATTATGAAATGAAAAATCCACAGATTAAATTTATTTTAAACTGTATGCAATTCATATTAGAAAATAATTATTTCAACTTCAACCAAACATTTTATTTACAATTAAAAGGAACAGCTATGGGCACAAGGTTTGCACCCAGTTACGCTAACTTATTCATGGGGAGGTTTGAGGATAAATATATCCTACACTCCCCATGGGGTGCAAACCTTGTGCTCTATAGGAGATTCATAGACGATATGTTTCTGATCTGGAAAGGGGATCAAGAACTCCTCAATTTATTTCTAGAAGACATAAATTATAACACTTGGGGTTTAAGTTTTACCCATGAATATAGTAAAACAAATATACATTTTTTAGATGTTCAAATAAATATTATAAATAACACCATCACAACAGAAACATATTTCAAACCTACAGATACAAATAGTTACATACATCCGGATAGCTGTCATTTGGAAAGATGGATCAACAATACACCTAAAGGCCAGTTCTATAGGATAAGAAAAAACTGTACAGATGAAAATACATTTCAGAAACAAGCGAACACTTTGGAAAGGAAATTTAAAGAGAAAGGATATAAAGATAAAATAATACAAGAAGCAAAAAATCAAGCGATAAATAAAGATAGAACAGAATTATTAAAATATACAAATAAGAACAAAAACTTATTACATAACCAAATATCATTCATTACAGAATACAGTGAAGATCATAAGATTATAAAAAAGATTCTAGATAAACACTGGCACATAATTAGAAAAGATCCACTACTAACTGACATTGTAAAATCACGACCTACACTAATATTCAGGAAGACAAATAATCTGGGAAGTATACTGGCACCCAGTCAATTTAACAAATCATCTAAACCAAGAGACCAAGACCTATATGGAAATGCTCTGCAAGGTTTTTTTCCTTGCACAAGCTGTAAAGCGTGCAAATATGGTAAAAAAAGTAAAGTAGTAATATCCTCCAATAACAACTATAAATACCCCATAAGAGACACCATTAGGTGTTCAGATACAAATGTAATTTATTTAATCCAATGCAAATGCAAATTACAATACTTAGGGCAAACGAGTAGACCGTTACATGATAGAATAAGAGAACATCTATCCAACATTAAAAGAGGTAATTGCAAACATCTATTATCTAAACATTTCACAGAAAAACATCAAAAAAAACCAATAGGATTCACATACTGGGGTATAAAAAAGATACATAATAACAGAGGAGGTAATATGGAAAATATGTTACTATTAAAGGAAGCTGAACTCATATTCAAATTCAATACTCTCACACCATATGGCCTCAATGCAGAGCTTAACTTGAATCCTTTCTTGTGAGTGCAGCGAAAACAGTGAACAGTATTGCCATAACAAAAGTACAATAGTGTACTGATTACCCGATAGAAAATAACCATTATTTGATGGCACATATCCTCATACTTATTCGAATATGACAACAATTGAATTAACACACCACAGTCTCCCTTCACATTTTCACTAAACATCACTTTTCACTCACATGTTTTATTTATTTCATTTATTTATTTATTTTATTTTCAACAAATATATTTCAATATAAATGTGTTAACAACATTAGCCATTGAAAGAAAATGAATAAAGGCTAAGAAATGATAATTTATAAACCGGAACATATTAGAGCATTAATTAGGGGGAGTATCCTAACCTCAACAGGACTATATAGGAGCCTAAAAGACACACCAGATTATACAGTCTTGATAAAGGCGCAAGTTACGGCGCTGAAACGCATAGAAAACCTGACATCGAGTGTGGAAAGATTGGCTCCAGTACAAGAAACACTCCCCCCACGATCCGGTTGCCTGATTGGTCCTCCGTGTACAACGTCAACGTCACACGCACATCAGGGTAGGAAGTAGTTGCGGAGGAAATTCAAACAGCGGCAAAGCCGCTTGGAGAACTCGACCTACTTACAAAAAGCACTCTTCCCAGAACCCAAGGTAATACAAAGAAAACACGGAGGTAAGGAATATCAGAGGTCCGGTTAGGGGGAGAATAAACTGCAAAATTAACAACAGCACAGTACTACATTTGGATTTTAACTGTTTTAAAATTGGTTGTGGCCACAACTTAAGAAAACCATAAGGATTACAAATCCGAACTTCCACCATAAGGATTAAAAATCCGAACTTTTAGCATTGTTTTACGATAAAGATGTACCCCCACATGCTCTAAACAGATTCATTGTATGGTATAACCATAAAATACGATTGACACGATCTTATACTGTTTTTTATCTTAGTAAAGTTTTTTAAATTTATCACGATTTGTTTGTTTATTCATCTAGAAGTTAAGTCATTTTTTTCATCACGATTTGTTTGTTTATTCATTTAAATTCATCACGTTTTAAATTCATCACGTTTCAAATTCATAACGATTTGTTGGTCTATCCATTTTGAAGCACAATTTGTGTATCAATTTATTTAGAGGCACATCAATTTATTTAAAGGTACAGTGATAATACACCGAGCATACACATTTTGAATAAATAGAAGGATTTTATAAAATTGTCCTTGAAGAATTTTAAGAATCAACGTTTTGTTTTTGATTGTTTATTTGTTCACATTTTTTGGAGAGACACTATATAACACCAGAACCACACAAAAATTTATGATTCAAAGTAATTATATTTATTCAAAGAAATTATATTTGGTAAATCCATACACATTCTATCACAGTGTATACACACTTCAAATCATAGTTTATACTCACAGCTCTTTTAGAGCGCTCCCCACACCCATCACTACTTGCACATTTCTATACATCTGATATTGGGAGCATATCAGATTTGGGGAAGCTAGTTGAGTCCTATCTACATATCACTCCACACTTTCCTTTTCTTGCATTCTTCTTTTCTCCCGTAGAGTGAACAGTAGATAAAACCATGGACATGTTTAATCTAAGAGATAATATACTATCTGATATATCGAATAATTCTAATGACACACTATTACATAAAACTAATATAGACATACATGAAGAAATGTCTGAATTAGAAAATATAATGATGAGAGAAATAAAACAAAAAATTGAAATAATATTTATGGAAAAATACACCAGTTCTAATATGGTCCCAAGAGGACTTAGACTGAAGAAAAATTGCACTTTCGAATTAGAAGAAGATCACGAAAATGAATGGTGCAATGTACTAGAAAAAGCATCATTAGATCTGATGCAAGTAATTATAAAATCTCGCACTAGAACATTAGAAAATCTTTCCATAAAAATTAATCAATTTAAAGAAACACTCAAACCATATATAGAAGATAGCAAATTTAAAGAAAAACAACAAAGCATCATTAATAATATGAAAGATCTTAACACAAGTATATATAATAGTAAAAGAAAAAAATTAGAGAGAGATGAAACTGACTATAATCATAACCAAAATAAAAATAAAAGAATTTCACCAAAAAACTACTGTGAAAATAATGACACAGATATAGAAGAAACAGAAATGGAAACAATTGATACAGATAAGAACAACACAAATAAAAAAGGAAATAATGAACTTTTTAAAAAAACGAATAAAAACAATCAACAATATTCAAATAAAAGAAGTGATCATACGAATAGAGAACAATGGACTAAAAATGTAAAAAAAGAATATAGAGATAATTATGAACAACACACAGGGACATATCCAGATAGACACAGAGAAGAATATAATTCTAGACATCATTCCAATAGATATTTTAGAACCCATAGAAATGATTATGGGCAAAATTATAGAGATACAGATAACTATCACAGAAGTAGAACCAATAACTATGGAGGTGGATTCTACAATTACAACCATAACCCAACACAAAATCGGGAATACAGATATTCAAATAGAGACTATAGAAATAATTACACACAAAATTGGAAGAATAGAGATCACTACACAAATGATTGGAGCAGCAGACAAAATTGGAGAAGAAACACACACAATCCAAATATGAATTACCATGAAAGAGAAGAGTACAGATATCACAATCAGGAAGAACTTAATTCCAATCATGATAGACGAAGACACGACTCATATAATGACCACCCAAGACAACAACAATATTATAGGGAATATGAACCAAATCATAATAGATATCACAATAATAATAAAGAAACCAGAGACTCACAAAGAAAGATAGAACTTGATAATAGATATGATGTATTGGAAACCATAGATGATGACAATCAACATTTTTTAGGGATAAGACAAGAACACCCATCCACATCCAACACTATACAACAAGAAAACAGAGAGAGATTAAAAAATCAAAAGAAAAGAAGATTAGAGGAAGTAGAGGAAGAAGAGGCAGAGAGCCCAGGAAAGCACAAAAAAACGAGATAAACACAACAGAAAGCAATAACATTAATAAAGGCATTTTTAATTTAAGTGATAAACCCCTAAATAGAGAACAGGAAAATGTCCTAGCTAAAGGATTATCATTTGCCCCAACTACTAGGTTAAACAAATTCAACACCCTAATAAATGCAAACCAATTTATACGCAAACTCACCTTAAAAAGACATTTTTTGAAAAATCCCCAAGAGAATCAAATACAAACTAAAAAATCAGAATACATTCACACATCACTTAAACCTAAATCATCATACTATCCGACACAAGACAAAGGAGCACATATTGAAATGTTTGAAAAACTAATAAAAGAAGAAATAGAGAATTGTGAAATCAATAAAAGAAAACCATCTAATCTAACTAAAAAAGAGAGAACTATCTTAAAAGAACTTAAAGAAGACCCAACCATCACAATAAAAAAAGCAGACAAAGGCGGAGGGTTAGTTGTATTAAATACTAAAGATTACATTATGGAAGCCAATAGAATACTGGGAGACACAGAAACCTACAGAAAATTATCATTTAACCCTATTCAAAAACAAACAAAAAATTTCGAAACAATTTTAAATATTGCCAAAACAGCAGGAATAATAAATAATCAAGAGTATCAATTCATAAATATACAATATCCAAAAACTCCAATATTCTATTACCTCCCTAAAATACATAAAACACTAGACCACCCACCAGGGCGTCCAATAATCTCAGGAATTGATGCTCTTACTTCTAATATGTCACAATATGTGGATTCATTCCTACAAAAATACGTACAAAACTTACCTTCTCATTTAAAAGACACCACAGATTTTTTAAATACATTAACAACAATAAAATGGCAAGAGGACTACACATTAGTCACATGCGACGTCAATTCATTATACACCAACATACAACACAAATTAGGAATAGAAGCCGCAGAATACTACTTGAACACAGATTATGAAATGAAAAATCCACAGATTAAATTTATTTTAAACTGTATGCAATTCATATTAGAAAATAATTATTTCAACTTCAACCAAACATTTTATTTACAATTAAAAGGAACAGCTATGGGCACAAGGTTTGCACCCAGTTACGCTAACTTATTCATGGGGAGGTTTGAGGATAAATATATCCTACACTCCCCATGGGGTGCAAACCTTGTGCTCTATAGGAGATTCATAGACGATATGTTTCTGATCTGGAAAGGGGATCAAGAACTCCTCAATTTATTTCTAGAAGACATAAATTATAACACTTGGGGTTTAAGTTTTACCCATGAATATAGTAAAACAAATATACATTTTTTAGATGTTCAAATAAATATTATAAATAACACCATCACAACAGAAACATATTTCAAACCTACAGATACAAATAGTTACATACATCCGGATAGCTGTCATTTGGAAAGATGGATCAACAATACACCTAAAGGCCAGTTCTATAGGATAAGAAAAAACTGTACAGATGAAAATACATTTCAGAAACAAGCGAACACTTTGGAAAGGAAATTTAAAGAGAAAGGATATAAAGATAAAATAATACAAGAAGCAAAAAATCAAGCGATAAATAAAGATAGAACAGAATTATTAAAATATACAAATAAGAACAAAAACTTATTACATAACCAAATATCATTCATTACAGAATACAGTGAAGATCATAAGATTATAAAAAAGATTCTAGATAAACACTGGCACATAATTAGAAAAGATCCACTACTAACTGACATTGTAAAATCACGACCTACACTAATATTCAGGAAGACAAATAATCTGGGAAGTATACTGGCACCCAGTCAATTTAACAAATCATCTAAACCAAGAGACCAAGACCTATATGGAAATGCTCTGCAAGGTTTTTTTCCTTGCACAAGCTGTAAAGCGTGCAAATATGGTAAAAAAAGTAAAGTAGTAATATCCTCCAATAACAACTATAAATACCCCATAAGAGACACCATTAGGTGTTCAGATACAAATGTAATTTATTTAATCCAATGCAAATGCAAATTACAATACTTAGGGCAAACGAGTAGACCGTTACATGATAGAATAAGAGAACATCTATCCAACATTAAAAGAGGTAATTGCAAACATCTATTATCTAAACATTTCACAGAAAAACATCAAAAAAAACCAATAGGATTCACATACTGGGGTATAAAAAAGATACATAATAACAGAGGAGGTAATATGGAAAATATGTTACTATTAAACGAAGCTGAACTCATATTCAAATTCAATACTCTCACACCATATGGCCTCAATGCAGAGCTTAACTTGAATCCTTTCTTGTGAGTGCAGCGAAAACAGTGAACAGTATTGCCATAACAAAAGTACAATAGTGTACTGATTACCCGATAGAAAATAACCATTATTTGATGGCACATATCCTCATACTTATTCGAATATGACAACAATTGAATTAACACACCACAGTCTCCCTTCACATTTTCACTAAACATCACTTTTCACTCACATGTTTTATTTATTTCATTTATTTATTTATTTTATTTTCAACAAATATATTTCAGTATAAATGTGTTAACAACATTAGCCATTGAAAGAAAATGAATAAAGGCTAAGAAATGATAATTTATAAACCGGAACATATTAGAGCATTAATTAGGGGGAGTATCCTAACCTCAACAGGACTATATAGGAGCCTAAAAGACACACCAGATTATACAGTCTTGATAAAGGCGCAAGTTACGGCGCTGAAACGCGTAGAAAACCTGACATCGAGTGTGGAAAGATTGGCTCCAGTACAAGAAACACTCCCCCCACGATCCGGTTGCCTGATTGGTCCTCCGTGTACAACGTCAACGTCACACGCACATCAGGGTAGGAAGTAGTTGCGGAGGAAATTCAAACAGCGGCAAAGCCGCTTGGAGAACTCGACCTACTTACAAAAAGCACTCTTCCCAGAACCCAAGGTAATACAAAGAAAACACGGAGGTAAGGAATATCAGAGGTCCGGTTAGGGGGAGAATAAACTGCAAAATTAACAACAGCACAGTACTACATTTGGATTTTAACTGTTTTAAAATTGGTTGTGGCCACAACTTAAGAAAACCATAAGGATTACAAATCCGAACTTCCACCATAAGGATTAAAAATCCGAACTTTTAGCATTGTTTTACGATAAAGATGTACCCCCACATGCTCTAAACAGATTCATTGTATGGTATAACCATAAAATACGATTGAAACGATCTTATACTGTTTTTTATCTTAGTAAAGTTTTTTAAATTTATCACGATTTGTTTGTTTATTCATCTAGAAGTTAAGTCATTTTTTTCATCACGATTTGTTTGTTTATTCATTTAAATTCATCACGTTTTAAATTCATCACGTTTCAAATTCATAACGATTTGTTGGTCTATCCATTTTGAAGCACAATTTGTGTATCAATTTATTTAGAGGCACATCAATTTATTTAAAGGTACAGTGATAATACACCGAGCATACACATTTTGAATAAATAGAAGGATTTTATAAAATTGTCCTTGAAGAATTTTAAGAATCAACGTTTTGTTTTTGATTGTTTATTTGTTCACATTTTTTGGAGAGACACTATATAACACCAGAACCACACAAAAATTTATGATTCAAAGTAATTATATTTATTCAAAGAAATTATATTTGGTAAATCCATACACATTCTATCACAGTGTATACACACTTCAAATCATAGTTTATACTCACAGCTCTTTTAGAGCGCTCCCCACACCCATCACTACTTGCACATTTCTATACATCTGATATTGGGAGCATATCAGATTTGGGGAAGCTAGTTGAGTCCTATCTACATATCACTCCACACTTTCCTTTTCTTGCACAGTAAACTATTACCATTTATTCACCTACCATTGGTGATAGGAGGGGATTTTAACATTGCTCCGCACACGCCCGTAGATAGATTTAGAGACCCGGCCTGGAGGGGTACCACCCCTGGAATCAACAGGAATGCTAAAATAGAGACCCGCATCATGACTAAATTTCAAAACACACTGGGACTCAGAGATATTTGGAGAGATAGGAACCCGGAAGGGAAAAATTACACTTGCATTTCCACCGCAAAACACACCATGTCCCGCATAGACTACTTCTTACTCTCCATGTCACTGACCCCAAAGGTGGAAAACGCAAAAATACTAGATATAACCCTCTCAGACCACACACCCATTCAGTTGCGATTAAGTCTGGGGGCACCAGAACGGAGGGGACACACATGGAGATTCCCAGCATACCTATATAATGATGTTAACTTTCACACCTTCCTTAACAAAGAGTGGCAGTACTATAGCGAGGCCAACTCTGCCCATAGAGATAAACCGATGTTATTCTGGGAGGCCGCTAAAGCGGTCTTGAGAGGAGCAATCACAACCTACACGATAAAACTGAAAAAACAATATAAAGCAAGAGCAGAACTCCTCCTCCGACAACTTAAAAATGCATACAATAAATACTTAAGATACCACACCACACAAAACAGAGAACATTACTATGCGGTCAAACAACAAAGGGACACATACCTATTGGATAGCTCCTTGAGAACATTAAATAGGGCTTCAGGCCTCTTCTACAGGCATGGTAACAAGACAGGCAAATATCTGGCAGCACTGACAAAGATTATAAGGCCAAACAATTTAATAACTAGCATAAAAGTGGGGGACTCCATGGAGAAAGACAATGATAGGATAGCGCAGGCCTTTAGGGAGTACTACCAAAACCTTTACTGTCCCGCAGACATTGACACTGAGCTTAGAGACCAATTTTGGTCACATCTGCAACTGCCTCGCCTGTCTGACTCAGAGTCGGATGCCTTGAATTTACCCATAACCAAACAGGAAATAACCTGTGTTATCAGGGGGTCCCCACAAGGGAAAACGCCAGGTCCTGATGGACTGCCAGGCGAATTTTATAAGATCTTGCTCCCAAATGTTGTGGAGGACCTAGAAACACTATATAACGGCCTACTGGCTGGACAAATTGATATCTCAAATAGATTTGTAGAAGCTAATATTACGCTGATAGCCAAACCAGGAAAAGACCCAACTTTGAGGGAGTCGTACAGACCTATCTCGCTCCTAAACAGCGATTATAAAATCCTAACTAAAATCCTAGCAAATAGATTAATGAAAATTCTGCAATCCCTCCTTCATAAAGATCAGACAGGATTTGTTAAGGGCCGCTCCTCTGTCTCGAATATTAGAAAGCTTCAGTTAATTCTCTCCCACTACTGGGTTAACTATAACATATCGGACATACCGTCCCCGCTCCCGGAAGCGTGCCTTCTGGCCGTGGACGCGGAGAAGGCTTTTGATAAAGTCTTATGGGGACACTTATTCTATTCTTTGGAGAAATTTGGGATCCGAGGGGAATTTCTGCGGCTTTATTCTGACCCTAGGGCAGCATTGATTATTAATGGAGGACTCTCCGAATCCTTCAAACTAGGAAGGGGGACCAGGCAGGGATGCCCCCTCTCCCCACTACTGTTCGACTTGGCATTGGAACCGCTGGCAGTGAAAATTAGGAATACACTACAGGGCCTTAAGATAGGGAAGGAGACGATTCATCTGTCTCTGTACGCAGATGACATGATTTTAGCTATTCCCAACCCGCCTACCAATCTACCACCCCTGATCTCCATAATTAAAATGTTCGGGGAAATTTCGGGGTATCAGATAAATAACAGCAAATCAGAACTTCTGTGGCTGCATCCTGAGGGAGGAGTGAGGCTGCCAGATTTTCAATTTAAGATAGTAAGGAGTAGCTTCAAATATTTGGGAATCCAGCTGAGTGCTAATCCACATAAATGGTATGACCTCAACTACAGACAATTCATAGGATCCATAGTGTCTCAACTAAAAGCTTGGGGGGGCCTGCCTTTGTCCCTGACGGGTAGGATCAGCCTGATAAAGATGTCCATTTTTCCCAGGATATTGTATACAATGCAGATGCTGCCTCTCACGCTTAGAAAATCTGACCTCAATACCCTTAATAAAACGATTCTGGCCTTTGTCTGGAACAACAAAAAACATAGAGTCAGCCTACAAAAACTTACAGCTACAAGAGGAATGGGAGGTTTTGGCCTACCTAATATCAAGCTATATAATTGGGTCACATCTGGGAAAATAGTGTTAGACTGGCTGACAGGGGAGGGCTGTTTTGCACACTCACAGCTAGAGCAGGAGCTGATTGCCCCCATGTCATTAGAAATGTTACCACACCTAACTAGAACACAAGCTGAGAAGGCGATGGGTTCACATCTGCCCCTTATTGAACCACTGAGAGCATGGCAAAAAGTATGTAAATGGTTGAAAATAGACAATACATATTCTAAACATCTTCCCTTGAGGGGAAACCCTAATTTTATAGCAGGCTACTCTACCAAGCCCTTTTTGATATGGTACGAGAGGGGCCTAAAGAAGGTTAGTCAATTGTTCAAAATGGGAACAAGTGAGGTCAAGACTTTTCAGGAGTTGCAAAGAGAGTTTGAAATACCGAATATACATCACTATGCATATCTGCAAACCAAGCACTATGTTAACCAGATAATTAGAGGCTCACCGTCCCTAGTGGGACACTCAGGGTTGGAGGCTACTATATCAGTCTTCAAACATGGCAAACATTCCATCTCATTGCTTTACAGAACATTACTACACGACATTGAAAAGCACACTATAAATAACATAGTTTTGAGGTGGTCTGACGCTCTGGACATTGAGGTGACACACCAGGTGATCATTGATAGCTTTCAACACATTAGAAAGGCCACTTTGGCCACAGATCTCAGGGAAGCCCATACAAAGATGCTCCATCAGGCCTACATGATCCCGAAAGTCCTTAAGAAATGGAATACAACAATACCTAACATATGTCCGAAGTGTCAGTTCATGGATCCCAGCATACTCCACTTTATACTCAACTGTCCACATATTAGGAAGTACTGGGCTCAGATAGCTTATTGGATTAAGGTTCTCACTTCAACTGACACCCCTCTCAGAGAGGAGCAAATCTTGTTCCTGAAACTAGATAATACCCCGGTAGCTGCCAGACCCTTTATTATTAATGTGATTATTTTGGCCAAGAAACTTATTCTGAAACATTGGCCTTCTGGCAAAATCCCGAAACTTAATGAGTTGAAAAACCTCATCCTCACACAGCTCACTAAGGAAAAGTGGGACACATTGGAAGACCCAAATAAAAGAACAGCGAAATTTTTTGAAAAGTGGGAACCCTTTATGCACACACTAGCCAGAGAGACACAGAAACAAATTATCTATCCATTTAGAGACACTATTTACATCTTAGAAAAACAGCTCACAGGACAGTGGACTTTCGACTGACAGTGTTGTGAGAGAGGGAACGTTTATACTCACGCTATCACATATGAACTATGTCACAAAACAGGTTGTGCCAGGTAAAGCCAGAACTGTACAGATGAATAGCAAGATTGTAATGCCAAGCTACAGCATGCTCACTGTTCATTGTTGAATGTTAATTGTTAACTGATCCCCTTGAGAGGTTCCTTTAGGGGTCAGTCTATCTTAGTATAATTTGTTTATGTTTATTATAAAATGGCTGGAAAGAACGAACTCTATTGAATCACATAAATTCACTAACATTACTAGCAGAACTGATTGGACTTTGAATCGAGTATGGTACCCTCATAATAGTGAACTCTGCAATATGTATCTTGGATCATTTGTCATACTTATCAATGTATTGTATTGTTCTGAAAAGCCGAAATAAAGAAAGTTTATAAAAAAAAAAATTATTTGAGCTTATACAAACATCGGACACAGAAATAAACCATCGAAAATTACATTGCACAAAAAGTAATAACATAACAACTATCTGCAGCCATGTGGACCAATAGCCTCTCTGATACTCTGGACTTTCACTTTAAAAAACTAGAAGCCATGATACAAGCCTTGATAGACAGAGCACCACGGAACAAGATCTCCAAACCTTGGCAGACAAAATCAATCCAGTAAATCATAGCGAAATACCACTGCAGCACCGGACAGTGGATGTATCAGGAGCAACGCTACAGCCGGAAGAGTACACACAATTTGAGACTTTGTCAAATTAAAAGAACCTAAAAATAGGAAAAATGTAAGTAAAACAAACAAAATTCCCATAGGGGGGCGCTTCCTCACTGATATAACAACCAGACCAATAGCCTAGAATAATGATATAAGACCATAAAACACAAAGCCATAAAAATAAATATACAAAATATACAAAAAATATAAAAACAATACACATCAATAATAAAAGAGCAAAAAACAGAAAGTCCTTGGTATCCGAAAAGGAGGCAGCAAAGGAGAAAACACAGAGGTGCGCTACAAATTGTGTTACCATTCACTATTATTTTTGCCTGATCAGACTGTGCTAGGCTATGGTAGCTCTGTTCTCTCACTCACAGGAACAAGTGACTCGCCTGCCCACCTCCTGACTGGGTGCTTGATCTGTCGGCACACAGTGAGCTCGACCACAGTTATAGTTCCAGTCTGTCTCATTAGCAACATTGGGTGCTCTATCTTTGTGAGTACCTAAATTTATCACGTTGATTAGTCCCTGTTTTGATAATACTAGGCCATATTGGCGCCTTTGTGTTTTCTTCTCCTCAAATTAAAAGAACAAGCAACCAAACTCTGCTTCAAGAGCATTACACTGATAATACAAGAATACAACCCCATCAGGAAAGAAGACATTGACCGTCATATGAATCAAATTATTTATTCGCTACATATTCATATTCGGAATTTTTCATTGTTCCTAATGTAAACCGCACATCGCAGACACTAACTCTAAGTCTAAATCATTAAATAAAGCTATTAACTCCTAAACCGCCGTTCCCTGACATCGCCGGCACTAACTAAACCTATTAACCCCTAAACCACATCCCCCACACACATCGCCAACACTACCTAAACCTATTAACCTCTAAACCGCAGTTACCCGACATCGCCGACACTAACTAAATCACTAAATAAAGCTATTAACCCCTAAACCACCGTTCCCCGACATTACTGACACTAAATAAACCCATTAACCCCTAAACTGCCATTTCCAAACATCGCCGACACTAACTAAACCTATTAACCCATAAACCGCCGTTCGCAAACATCGCAGACACTAACAAAACCTATTAACCACTAAACCGCCGTTCCCAAACATCCTCAAAACAAACTAAACCTATTAACCCCTAAACCGCCATTCCCAAACCCCCCCTCAACACTAACTAAACCTATTAACCCCTAAACCGCCGGCCCCCACATCGCAACAACCTAAATTAAATTATATTAACCCCTAACCCTAAACCTAACACCCCCTAACTTTAACATAATTAAAATAGACCTAAATTAAAGTTACAATTATTAACTAAATAATACCTATTTAAAACTAAATACATACATACATTTGAAATAAAACCTAAGCTAATAGTTATATTGTATCTAGCTTAGGTTTTATTTTTATTTCACAGGTAAGTTTGTATTTATTTTAACTACACACTGTTAGTTAGTAAGTGCTGGCGATGTCAGGGAACAGAGGTTTAGGGGTTAATACTTTAGTGATTTAGTTAGTGTTGGCGATGTTTGGGAATGGCAGTTTAGGGGTTAATAGGTTTAGGTAGTGTTGGTGATGGGGGGGTGCGGTTTAGGGGTTAATAGGTTTAGTTAGTGTCGGCGATGTCAGGGAAATGCGGTTTAGGGGTTAATATGTTTAGTTAGTGTTGGCGATGTCGGGGAAATGCTGTTTAGGGGTTAATATGTTTAGTTAGTGTTGGCGATTTGGGGGGAAGCGGTATAGGGGTTAATAGGCTTAGGTAGTGTTAATGATGTGGGGGGATGGTGGTTTAGGGGTTAATAGCTTTATTTAGCGACGGCGTGGGTGGTGGCAGCGGTTTCACATAATTTTTTTCCGGCAATTAGTTACGTTAAATTTTTTGTTTTTTCAGATCCATTCCTTCATATGCATTATTCTCCCAGGACATACTTGAAAACGAGAGAAATCTCAATGTATCCTTCCTGGTAAAATATTTTATAAATAAATAAATTCTATAATTTCAGAATAGAATAATGCATATGAAATAAGAATGGATCCAAAAAAACAAACGGATCCGAAAAAACAAACGGATCAGAAACTGATTTAACGGAATAGAACTAATTTGCCGATTTTTTTTTTTTTTAAACTTAACTAAACTGATTTGCCGAAACAAAATTATTTTTTAACTAATTGAAAACAAACCTAACCAAATTTTTTAGCGGCGCACAAGTCTAATGACACTGTTCTTGTAATCGGCTAGATTACAAGTTGTGCTTTAGGACTCAAATTGTAGCGTTATGGCCCATAACGTATCAATTTCCATAACGCAACAAAAAACTCCATAACGCAACAAAAATCCCCATTTACGCACAAATTCATAATGCTATCCAAGACCAGTAGTTATTAATATATTGCAACCAAAAACCTTCACTAATCACTTCAAAAATATTATACAAAGTACACTCATACAATAAATAAATTTTTAATAAAATATTTGAAATAAAAATTATAACGGATCAAACATACAAGATCTCGGGTGTTAGAAAAAAAAATGCACACAAAGCCATTTTATATTGACTCAAATAGACATACAATAACATACACTCATTTAGCTAGATCTCTGTACAAATACCATCACATACATACATAATTATCTACATACAAACAATATAAAGCAGATTACATACACAATACATTTTTGCAATATGAAATAATCACTATTTAATGTACTATTTCCCAGAATTACATGACGTCACTCACTTTGCGCACAACAGGAGTGTTTGAAGCTTTTTTTTTCTATTTCTTTCCTTCATTGACTTCTATGGGGAATACGGCCTCTTTCCGTAATGCACGCAATAATTTTCTATTTTTAAACTTCTAATACGGGCGGCCTGAGGTTTGCGCTAATTTATAAATTCTTGCGTAGTGACAATGATAAATAGATCACAAAATATACTATTTGGCACTGTAGTTACGTGTTTTACATGTGTGAATATCAGTACAAGGTCAAAATCATTTTGGAAATTACATTACATCAAGTATAAATCACGATCAATTGTATCATCACAAATAGGAAATCATTTTCAAGAATTAACACATATTTAAAGGGGCAGAAAACACAATTTTTATATGTCATGATTCAGAAAGAGTATGCAATTTTAAACAGTTTTCCAATTTACTTATATTATATCATTTGATTTATTCTCTTTATATCCTTTGCTGAACAGCATATCTAGATAGGCTCAGTAGATGATGATTGGTGGCTGCACATAGATGCCTTGTGTGATTGGATCATCCATGTGCATTGCTATTTCTTCAACAAAGGATATATAAAGAATTAAGCTATTTAGATCATAGAAGTACATTGGAATGTTGTTTAAAATTGTATTCTCTGTCTGAATCATGAAAGAAAAATTATGGCTTTAGTGTCCCTTTAAGATCAGGATTTAAACATAATATACCATTAGGAATTTAGTCTAATTCAAATATATCAATAGAAAATATTCTATTTGTCGCTTTTTTTTGAAGGAACAACAATGCTATACTGCTTTATATAAATAAACATATATGGGAGATAATCACAATACATACATATATGTTCATAACACACATCACACAACAACAAAACACACATTTATCTTTTTAATCATCACACAATAATAATGTTGCAAACTAGAACAAGAGAACGAAGATTTGGAAAGTAGACAGGCATGTAGCTAATATGACGACATCATTCTAAGCTTGAACCATAGGGATTGTATCATTAGGACTTTACTGCCCCTTTAATCAGTTTCTCACTTAGTATTACATATACGTAGATGAGAGGTTTGGAAGATCTTCATTATTATTGCGATTTCAATCGTACACGTAAAATATTGAAATCTTGTGAATCATTTATATATATAATATTATATATGCCAGTCGTTACTTTATCGTTTTGCAACAATATTGCAGCAACATTGTTCAATCAGATTCTATGCTATGTCTATGCACACATTATAGACAAGTATGTACTTTGAATCATGTTAGTGTGGACTTGTGTTTTTTAATATAACATTGCCTTTAATAAGTATTTGTTACGAGTATGAACCAACATTAGGATGATACAGTGTATATGTTATATTTTACACTTTAACATTATGATTTATTAGGGAAAAACACATTTTCAACAAACACACAAAAAAAAACCCCGCCCACTTTGAAAGCATTTGCGCCTCTCAGATACAATCAAGTGTATACATTTAGCAATTGGACATTTTGCACTATAAATCACCCAAACACCATGGCAAATACGTCCCTTATGACCGACATTGTATCAGATCAATTTTGTGTGTTTGAATAACTTGTTACTCATTGCGTGTTTTTTTGCTGTGCTGCTTGGCTCTGCAAATATGGACAACCCCCAGTTAGATTGAGTTGGTGCTGTTGGACAAGTTGTGTACAACAGACTCAGGCATGCCCGGCGCCTCGATTAGGAGCATGTGGAACACCTGAGGATTAGGGCTCCTGCTGGGATACATTTCATCTGAAATAATTTCATATGTGACATTTAGGCATTTAGTTTTGGAAGGGACATGAAATATTACATTCAATTATGTCCCTCAATTGAATAATGAATTCATATTTTCACAAAATACTACAGGGAGTGCAGAATTATTAGGCAAATGAGTATTTTGACCACATCATCCTCTTTATGCATGTTGTCTTACTCCAAGCTGTATAGGCTCGAAAGCCTACTACCAATTAAGCATATTAGGTGATGTGCATCTCTGTAATGAGAAGGGTGTGGTCTAATGACATCAACACCCTATATCAGGTGTGCATAATTATTAGGCAACTTCCTTTCCTTTGGCAAAATGGGTCAAAAGAAGGACTTGACAGGCTCAGAAAAGTCAAAAATAGTGAGATATCTTGCAGAGGGATGCAGCACTCTTAAAATTGCAAAGCTTCTGAAGCATGATCATCGAACAATCAAGCATTTCATTCAAAATAGCCAACAGGGTCGCAAGAAGCGTGTGGAAAAACCAAGGCGCAAAATAACTGCCCATGAACTGAGAAAAGTCAAGCGTGCAGCTGCCAAGATGCCACTTGCCACCAGTTTGGCCATATTTCAGAGCTGCAACATCACTGGAGTGCCCAAAAGCACAAGGTGTGCAATACTCAGAGACATGGCCAAGGTAAGAAAGGCTGAAAGACGACCACCACTGAACAAGACACACAAGCTGAAACGTCAAGACTGGGCCAAGAAATATCTCAAGACTGATTTTTCTAAGGTTTTATGGACTGATGAAATGAGAGTGAGTCTTGATGGGCCAGATGGATGGGCCCGTGGCTGGATTGGTAAAGGGCAGAGAGCTCCAGTCCGACTCAGATGCCAGCAAGGTGGAGGTGGAGTACTGGTTTGGGCTGGTATCATCAAAGATGAGCTTGTGGGGCCTTTTCGGGTTGAGGATGGAGTCAAGCTCAACTCCCAGTCCTACTGCCAGTTTCTGGAAGACACCTTCTTCAAGCAGTGGTACAGGAAGAAGTCTGCATCCTTCAAGAAAAACATGATTTTCATGCAGGACAATGCTCCATCACACGCGTCCAAGTACTCCACAGCGTGGCTGCCAAGAAAGGGTATAAAAGAAGAAAATCTAATGACATGGCCTCCTTGTTCACCTGATCTGAACCCCATTGAGGGAAAACAGTACACCTCTCTGAACAGTGTCTGGGAGGCTGTGGTTGCTGCTGCACGCAATGTTGATTGTGAACAGATCAAAACACTGACAGAATCCATGGATGGCAGGCGTTTGAGTGTCCTTGCAAAGAAAGGTGGCTATATTGGTCACTGATTTGTTTTTGTTTTGTTTTTGAATGTCAGAAATGTATATTTGTGAATGTTGAGATGTTATATTGGTTTCACTGGTAAAAATAAATAATTGAAATGGGTATAATTAGTTTTTTGTTAAGTTGCCTAATAATTATGCACAGTAATAGTCACCTGCACACACAGATATCCCCCTAAAATAGCTATAACTAAAAACAAACTAAAAACTACTTCCAAAACTATTCAGCTTTGATATTAATGAGTTTTTTGGGTTCATTGAGAACATGGTTGTTGTTCAATAATAAAATTAATCCTCAAAAATACAACTTGCCTAATAATTCTGCATTCCCTGTATATTAGACATTCATTTGTCGAATTTAAAATGTTAACATGTAAATCAACTCTTGATTAGCCAATTTAATGTGAGTTCTTTCCAATTATGTATATATAGATATCCAGTCTGAACCTGGCTTTAATATCAGAACAAACACTAAAGTTTATAGCATAGACAGAAGATGACTTTAGAATTATTATACTTACAGATAAAAATGTTTTCTAATATGTAATGAAATAACATACTTGCTTTTATATTCTAATTATTTTTATCTTTTTTCTTACAGATTTTTAAGTTTACTGAATTTAGAAAAGAATTTGTAGTTATTGTTAGTGTATTTTATTTTTAAAATAAATATCTTTACATACTATATATATTGTTTTTTTAATTAAAATACATCTTTTAAAATTATATATATATATATATATATATATATATATATATATATATAGGTGAAACTCAAAAAATTAGAATATCGTGCAAAAGTTAATTTATTTCACTAATGCAACTTAAAGGGACAGTCTACCATAGAATTGTTATTGTTTTAAAAGATAGATAATCCCTTTTTCTCCAACATTGGTGTGTCCGGTCCACGGCGTCATCCTTACTTGTGGGAAATATCTCCTCCCCAACAGGAAATGGCAAAGAGCCCAGCAAAAGCTGTCCATATAGTCCCTCCCAGGCTCCGCCCACCCCAGTCATTCTCTTTGCCGTTGCACAGGCAACATCTCCACGGAGATGGTTAAGAGTATGTGGTGTTTAGTTGTAGTTTTTTATTCTACTATCAAGAGTTTGTTATTTTAAAATAGTGCTGGTATGTACTATTTACTTTGAAACAGAAAAAGATGAAGAGTTCTGTTTGTGAGAGGAAGATGATTTTAGCAGCAGTAACTAAAATCGTTTGCTGTTTCCACATAGGACTGTTGAGATGAAGTAACTTCAGTTGGGGGAAACAGTTAGCAGACTTTTCTGCTTAAGGTATGACTAGCCATATTTCTAACAAGACTGTGTAATGCTGGAAGGCTGTCATTTCCCCTCATGGGGACCGGTAAGCCATTTTCTTAGTCTCAAACAGAATAAAGGGCTTAATATGGGCTATAAAACTGGTAGACACTTTAATGGGCAAAATCGATTGCTTTATTTGGGCACTTTATACATCTTTATGTTTGAAATTCACACTTACAAACTTTGTGGAACGTTTTTTAACGTCAGGCACTGAGTTAGACACCTTTCCAGTCAGGAAGGGCCTTCCCAGTTGTAGGCTGAGCCTCATTTTCGCGCCATTACTGCAAGTTACTTTTGAGAGCAAGACATGCAGATGCATGTGTGTGGATCTGAAAGTAGTTGGAAAGGTTCCTAGAAGGCTTCATTTGGTATCGTATTCCCCCCTGGGTTTGGTAAAGTCGCAGCAAAGGCTGTAGCTGGGACTGTAGAGGGGTTAAAACTGTTACCGGCTCCGGTTTCTTTATTTTAAGGGGTTAAAGCTCTGAAATTTGGTGTGCAATACTTTGAATGCTTTAAGACACTGTGGTGAAAATTTGGTAAATTTTGAACAATTCCTTCATACTTTTTCACATATTCAGTAATTAAGTGTGCACTGTTTAAAATTTAAAGAGACAGTAACGTTTTTGTTTTAAAACGGTTTTTGTACTTTATTGACAAGTTTAAGCCTGTTTAACATGTCTGCACCTTCAGATAAGCTATGTTCTATATGTATGAAGATCAATGTGTCTCCCCCTTCAAAATTGTGTGATAATTGTGCCATAGCGTCCAAACAAAGTAAGGACAGTACTGCCACAGATAGTAAAGTTGCCCAAGATGATTCATCAGATGAAGGGAGTAGACATAGTTCTACATCATCTCCTTCTGTGTCTATGCCAGTTTTGCCCATGCAGGAGGCCCCTAGTACTTCTAGCGCGCCAATGCTTATTACTATGCAACAATTAACGGCAGTAATGGATAACTCCATAGCAAATATTTTATCCAAAATGCCTGCATATCAGAGAAAGCGCGATTGCTCTGTTTTAAACACTGTAGAGCAGGAGGGCGCTGATGATAATTGCTCTGTCATACCCTCACACCAATCTGAAGGGGCCATGAGGGAGGTTTTGTCAGATGGGGAAATTTCAGATTCAGGTAGAATTTCTCAACAGGCAGAACCTGATGTTGTGACATTTAAATTTAAATTAGAGCATCTCCGCGCACTGCTTAAGGAGGTGTTATCTACTCTGGATGATTGTGACAACCTGGTCATTCCAGAAAAATTATGCAAGATGGACAAGTTCCTAGAGGTTCCGGTGCACCCCGACGCTTTTGCTATACCCAAGCGGGTGGCGGATATAGTGAATAAGGAGTGGTAGAAGCCCGGCATACCTTTTGTTTCCCCTCCTATATTTAAGAAATTATTTCCTATGGTCGACCCCAGAAAGGACTTATGGCAGACAGTCCCTAAGGTCGAGGGGGCAGTTTCTACTCTAAACAAGCGCACTACTATTCCTATCGAGGATAATTGTGCTTTCAAAGATCCTATGGATAAAAAATTGGAGGGTTTGCTTAAAAAGATTTTTGTACAGCAAGGTTACCTCCTGCAACCCATTTCGTGCATTGTTCCTGTCACTACAGCAGCGTGGTTCTGGTTCAAGGAACTAGAAAAGTCGCTCAGTAGAGAGACTCCGTATGAGGTGGTTATGGACAGAGTTCACGCACTCAAGTTGGCTAATTCTTTTATTTTAGATGCCGCTTTGCAATTAGCTAGATTAGCGGCGAAAAATGCAGGGTTTGCAATTGTGGCGCGCAGAGCGCTTTGGCTAAAGTCTTGGTCAGCGGATGTATCTTCCAAGACAAAATTGCTTAATATCCCCTTCAAGGGTAAAACTCTCTTTGGGCCAGAATTGAAAGAGATTATCTCAGACATCACTGGGGGTAAGGGCCATGCCCTTCCAAAAGATAGGCCTTTCAAAGCCAAGAATAAGTCTAATTTTCGTTCCTTTCGCAATTTCAGGAACGGACCGGCCTCCAACTCCGCATCCTCTAAACAAGAGGGTAATGCTTCACAAACCAAACCAGCCTGGAAACCGATGCAAGGCTGGAACAAGGGTAAGCAGGCCAAGAAGCCTGCTGCTGCTAACAAAACAGCATGAAGGAGTAGCCCCCGATCCGGGACCGGATCTAGTAGGGGGCAGACTCTCTCTCTTTGCTCAGGCTTGGGCAAGAGATGTTCAGGATCCCTGGGCACTAGAAATAGTTTCTCAGGGTTATCTTCTGGAATTCAAGGAACTACCCCCAAGGGGAAGGTTCCACATGTCTCACTTATCCTCAAACCAAATAAAGAGACAGGCATTCTTACATTGTGTAGAAGACCTGTTAAAAATGGGAGTGATACACCCAGTTCCAATGGCGGAACAAGGAATGGGATTTTACTCAAATCTGTTTGTAGTTCCCAAAAAAGAGGGAACTTTCAGACCAATTCTGGATTTAAAGATCCTAAACAAATTTCTCAGAGTACCATCGTTCAAAATGGAAACCATTCGAACGATTCTACCTACAATCCAGGAAGGTCAATTTATGACTACCGTGGATCTAAAGGATGCGTATCTACATATTCCTATCCACAAAGATCATCATCAGTTCCTTAGGTTCGCCTTTCTGGACAAACATTACCAGTTTGTGGCCCTCCCATTCGGGTTAGCCACTGCTCCAAGGATTTTCACAAAGGTACTTGGGTCCCTTCTAGCGGTTCTAAGACCAAGGGGCATTGCAGTAGTACCTTACTTGGACGACATTCTAATACAAGCGTCGTCTCTTTCAAAGGCAAAGGCTCACACAGACATCGTTCTGGCCTTTCTCAGATCTCACGGTTGGAAGGTGAACATAGAAAAAAGTTCCCTGTCTCCGTCGACAAGAGTTCCTTTCTTGGGAACAATAATAGATTCTTTAGAAATGAGGATTTTCCTGACAGAAGTCAGAAAGTCAAAACTTCTAAACGCTTGTCAAGTTCTTCATTCTATTCCACGTCCTTCTGTAGCTCAGTGCATGGAAGTGGTAGGATTGATGGTTGCAACAATGGACATAGTTCCTTTTGTGCGAATTCATCTAAGACCATTACAACTGTGCATGCTGAAACAGTGGAATGGGGACTATACAGACTTGTCTCCAGTGATTCAAGTAGATCAGAAGACCAGAGACTCACTCCGTTGGTGGCTAACCCTGGACCACCTGTCCCAGGGAATGAGCTTCCGCAGACCAGAGTGGGTCATCGTCACGACCGACGCCAGTCTAGTGGGCTGGGGCGCGGTCTGGGAATCCCTGAAAGCTCAGGGACTATGGTCTCGGGAAGAGTCTCTTCTCCCGATAAACATTCTGGAACTGAGAGCGATATTCAATGCTCTCAGGGCTTGGCCTCAACTAGCAAAGGCCAGATTCATAAGATTCAAATCAGACAACATGACGACTGTTGCTTATATCAATCATCAGGGGGAACAAGGAGTTCCCTGGCGATGAGAGAAGTGACCAAAATAATAAAATGGGCGGAGGATCACTCCTGCCACCTATCTGCGATCCACATCCCAGGAGTGGAAAACTGGGAGGCGGATTATCTGAGTCGTCAGACATTCCATCCGGGGGAGTGGGAACTCCACCCGGAGATCTTTGCCCAGTTAACTCAATTATGGGGCATGATGGATCTTATGGCGTCTCGTCAGAACTTCAAGGTTCCTTGCTACGGGTCCAGATCCAGGGATCCCAAGGCGACTCTAGTGGATGCACTAGTAGCGCCTTGGACCTTCAACCTAGCTTATGTGTTTCCACCGTTTCCTCTCATTCCCAGGCTGGTAGCCAGGATCAAGCAGGAGAGGGCCTCGGTGATCTTGATAGCTCCTGCGTGGTCACGCAGGACTTGGTATGCAGACCTGGTGAATAGGTCATCGGTTCCACCATGGAAGCTACCTTTGAGACAGGATCTTCTTGTACAGGGTCCATTCGAACATCCAAATCTAGTCTCCCTCCAGCTGACGGCTTGGAAATTGAAAGCTTGATTCTATCAAAGCGTGGGTTTTCAGATTACGTGATAGATACTCTGGTTCAAGCCAGAAAACCGGTAACTAGAAAAATTTACCATAAAATATGGAAAAGATATATCTGCTGGTGTGAATCCAAGGGATTCTTATGGAATAAGATCAAAATTCCTAAGATCCTTTCCTTTCTACAAGAAGGTTTGGATAAGGGATTATCAGCGAGTTCTCTAAAGGGACAGATTTCTGCTTTATCTGTCTTGTTACACAAACGACTGGCAGCTGTGCCAGATGTTCAAGCATTTGTTCAGGCTCTGGTTAGGATCAAGCCTGTTTACAGACCTTTGACTCCTCCCTGGAGTCTAAATCTAGTTCTTTCAGTTCTCCAAGGGGTTCCGTTTGAACCTTTACATTCCATAGATATTAAGTTGTTATCTTGGAAAGTTTTGTTTTTGGTTGCTATTTCTTCTGCTAGAAGAGTTTCTGAGTTATCTGCTCTGCAGTGTACTCCGCCCTATCTGGTGTTCCATTCAGATAAGGTTGTTTTGCGTACTAAGCCTGGTTTTCTTCCAAAGGTTGTTTCCAACAAAAATATTAACCAGGAGATAGTTGTACCTTCTTTGTGTCCGAATCCAGTTTCAAAGAAGGAACGTTTGTTACACAATTTAGATGTAGTCCGTGCTCTAAAATTCTATTTAGAAGCTACAAAAGAGTTCAGACAAACATCTTCTCTGTTTGTCGTCTATTCTGGTAAAAGGAGAGGTCAAAAAGCGACTTCTACCTCTCTTTCCTTTTGGCTTAAAAGCATCATCCGATTGGCTAACGAGACTGCCGGACGGCAGCCTCCTGAAAGAATCACAGCTCACTCTACTAGGGCTGTGGCTTCCACATGGGCCTTCAAGAACGAGGCTTCTGTTGATCAGATATGTAAGGCAGCGACTTGGTCTTCCCTGCACACTTTTGCCAAATTTTACAAATTTGATACTTTTGCTTCTTCGGAGGCTATTTTTGGGAGAAAGGTTTTGCAAGCCGTGGTGCCTTCTGTTTAGGTAACCTGATTTGCTCCCTCCCTTCATCCGTGTCCTAAAGCTTTGGTATTGGTTCCCACAAGTAAGGATGACGCCGTGGACCGGACACACCAATGTTGGAGAAAACAGAATTTATGCTTACCTGATAAATTACTTTCTCCAACGGTGTGTCCGGTCCACGGCCCGCCCTGGTTTTTTTAATCAGGTTTGATGAATTATTTTCTCTAACTACAGTCACCACGGCACCCTATAGTTTCTCCTGTTTTTTTCCTCCTGTCCGTCGGTCGAATGACTGGGGTGGGCGGAGCCTGGGAGGGACTATATGGACAGCTTTTGCTGGGCTCTTTGCCATTTCCTTTTGGGGAGGAGATATTTCCCACAAGTAAGGATGACGCCATGGACCGGACACACCGTTGGAGAAAGTAATTTATCAGGTAAGCATAAATTCTGTTATTACCCATTCGCCAGTTTTGCACAACCAACACAGTTATATTAATGTACTTTTTACCTTTGTGATTACCTTGTATCTAGGAACCTTCTTCCAGCCCCCTGATCACATGATCATATGACTGTGACTGTTTATTATCTATTGTCTTAAATTTAGCATTGTTTTGGCTAAATCTTAAATAACCCCCTGTGCCTGAACACAGTGTTATCTATATGGCCCACATGTACTTTCCTTATCTTTGTGTTGAAAAGATATTTAAAAAGCATGTGATAAGAGGCAGCCCTCAAAGGCTTAGAAATTAGCATATGAGTCTACCTATGTTTAGTTTAAACTAAGAATACCAACAGAAAAAAGCAAATTTGATGATAAAAGTAAATTGGAAAGTTGATTAAAATTAAAAGTCCTATCTGAATGATGAAAGTTTAATTTATAGTAGACTGTCCCTTTAAAAGGTGAAACTAATATATGAGATAGACTCATTACATGCAAAGCAAGATAGTTCAAGCCATGATTTGTCATAATTGTGATGATTATGACTTACAGCTCATGAAAACCCCAAATCCACAATCTCAGAAAATTAGAATATTGTGAAAAGGTGCAATATTCTAGGTTCAAAGTGTCCCACTCTAATCAGCTAATTAAGCCATAACACCTGCAAAGGGTTCCTGAGCCTTTAAATGGTCTCTCAGTCTGGTTCAGTATGAATCACAATCATGGGAAAGACTGCTGACCTGACAGTTGGGCAGAAAACCATCATTGACACCCTTTATAAGGAGGGAAAGCCTCAAAAGGTAACTGCAAAAGAAGTTGGATGTTCCCAAAGTGCTGTATCAAAGCACATTAATACAAAGTTATGTGGAAGGGAAAAGTGTGGAAGAAAAAGGTGCTCAATCAGCAGGGATGACTGCAGCCTGGAGAGGATTGTCAGGAAAAGGCCATTCAAAAGTGTTGGGGACTTTCACAAGGAGTACACTGAGGCTGGAGTCAGTGCATCAAGAGCCACCACACACAGACGGACCCTGGACATGGGCTTCAAATGTCGTATTCCTCTTGTCAAGCCACTCCTGAACAACAAACAACCTCAGAAGCATCTTACCTGGGCTAAAGAAAAACTGACCTGGTCTGTTGCTCAGTGGTCCAAAGTCCTCTTTTCTGATGTGAGCAAATTTTGCATCTCATTTGGAAACCAAGGACCAAGAGTATGGAGGAAGAATGGAGAGGCACACACTGCAAGATGCTTGAAGTCCAGTGTGAAGTTTCCACAGTCTGTGTTGATTTGGGGAGCCATGTAATTTGCTGGTGTTGGTCCACTGTGCTTCATTAAGTCCAGGGTCAACGCAGATGTCTACCAGGAGATTTTGGAGCACTTCATGCTTCCTTCCGCAGACAAGTTCTATGGGGATGCTGACTTCATTTTCCAGCAGGACTTGGTACCTGCCCACACTGCCAAAAGCACCAAAACCTGGTTCAACGACCGTGGGATTACTGTGCTTGATTGGCCAGCAAACTCACCTGACCTGAACCCCATAGAGAATCTATGGGGCATTGCCAAGAGAAAGGTGAGAAACATGAGTCTGAACAATGCAGAAGAGATGAAGGCCGCTATTGAAGCATCCTGGTCTTCCATAACACCTCAGCAGTTCCACAGGCTGATAGCTTCCATGCCACGCTGCATTGAGGCAGTAATTGCTGCAAAAGGGGCCCAAACCAAGTACTGAGTACATTTAGTATGCATGCTTATACTTTTCAGAGGTCCGATATTGTTCTACAGATATGTACAATCCTTGTTTTATTGATTGCATGTAATATTCTAATTTTCTGATATTGTGGATTTGGGGTTTTCATGAGCTGTTAACCATAAACATCACAATTATGACAAATTACGACTTGAACTATCTTGCTTTGCATGTAATGAGTCTACCTCATATATTAGTTTCACCTTTTAAGTTGAATTAGTGAAATAAATGAACTTTTGCACGATATTCTAATTTTTCACCTGTGTGTGTGTATATATATATATATATATATATATATATATAAATAAAATCTATCCATCCAAGTAAGACACTAACAAACACATTCTTCTAATATTAGAATGACATGGAAAGAAAAGAATAATTGCATAACTGGTTGTTAAATGATCTATTTTACAAGCACATGTCTGCTATTATATATAATACAGTTAACTTGTTTTCAGTCAAATAGTTTTTTTTATTGAGATTTAAGATTAGTACAAGAGTTAATATTTAACAGACATGAGAAGTCAAGTGTTATATTCATAACAGTAATACAACAAAACAATGATAAATAGAACAAAGTTATTATGCTAAGCTGTTGAGAGAAAATTTGGGTTATTAAGGTAGCTATTATATTGAACACTTCAGGGCCATCTGATACAGGAAAGGTAAAAGGCTTTGTAGCTACATGTATGACCCTTACAAAACTAATATCTTGATAAAAACATGATGAGTATGAGTCAGAATTCTGGTATATAGTAGATAAGCAAACTACATCATGGCAATTGAGAAGAAACGTATCAAGATTTACTGCTAGCTAAATGATAACTTGGGTCAGTGTGCAGACAAGCAATGAGGGGGGATGATTCAGTGGGTGAACACTGCTACAAGTATTAAGGTACAGTATAGCAAGCAATATAAGATGAACTTAATATAAACCATAGAGTAAATCTCTTAATAGTATAAAACATAAACTTAGAACACTTAATGGACCAGTCAACACAGGAGATTTGCATAATCAACAATGCAATAGCACTTAGTCTGAACTTCAAATGAGTAGTAGATTTTTTTCTGACAATTTTAAGTTAAGTCTTTTTCCACTCCCGCTGTACCATGTGACAGCCATCAGCCAATCACAAATGCATACACACTTATTTTTGCACATGCTCAATAGGAGCTGGTGACTCAAAAAGTTTAAATTTTGAATAATAAAAGTTTAATTTTGATTGAGTGTCCCTTTAAGTCTATTCTATAGCATTGGGTTGTCACCTACTCATAGCCTTAATAGCCATGTATATTTCAAATGATTTAGAAAGTTAGATAGGTTAGGTTTTATTACCTCTACATGACTGAGCCTGGTATCTGAGCCTATGCTGAGCGCAGACCGCTGATTCTCCCGGCTGCACGCTGCTCTTCCTTTTTGATTGGCTGTTGTGAGAGACATCAGGGAATGGAGAAAGACACCAGAGCATGGAACTACTTAGTGCAATACCAGCAGGATTACTGCCGCTTGGATGCGAGGATTTCATGCAGAGTGACCGGATGGGCTGCCCTGATGTAAGGGAGTAATGCCGAAGTACTGTTACCAGCTTAGGTGCCCGAAATCAGGATATCCAGCTGTTCGGTGGACCCCTACATTTTGGTATAGGAGCAGTGCACCGGTCTTGAGAAGCGAGCACTCGGTAAGAGAGTCTATCAAGGCTCTTGGGGATTGAATACATGCTCTCAGTAAGCATATACTGTGGACTTTGGAGGTTTATATCAATTGCCTAAGTTTTTCCTTCACTGGCTGTGGTGTGATACACCAAGAGATTTACACCCAGAGCGCTGTTTCAAGTGATTATCGCCCCCTCTTCCTTCTAACTTTTGTTATGTCCCTTTTAAGAAATGTGTAGGGTTAACTTGCTAGATTAAAGTGATAGTCTAGCTTAATTTGCTATTTTCATTCTAATATTTATCATTCACGTTTGTAGAAAATTGTAATATATTTTTAAAATAAATATAGCGTAGTTATTATGTTATTGTTAGTTGCAAGATAACATAGGTAGATTAAATTATCTTTTAAGAAAACATTATAGCTAAGTTTATTTTCACATTTAGACAGAACTTTTTGTATGCCATATTGATGAGAGTGTTCATCTTCAATTTTTTCACAATCATCCTAGTTTACCTGATGGAGTGTATTATATTGTTTACAAGTTTTTCCATTACCCTTGTTTTTGCATTTAAAATAGAGACTGTGATTTCTCTACCTATTCAGAAAATGTTTGGCCTTAAGGCCAAGCTGTGTAAATCATAAGAAATTACACTCCCAGTGAGGTATAGAAGAGAGGTAATAAAATGTTAATAAGCATGTATATGTACACAATGTGATAAAGTAATGAGATCAGATTATATCTACAAACTCAAACCATTTTATTTGGTTGTGGCTTCAAAACACAAAATCAGCTAATTCATATACACAAATAAACCTTAAAAAGCAAATCTCATACATTTTATACTCTGCTGCTGTTAAAAAAAGGAATTTGAAACACATTAAGGGACACAAATATTATAGTATACTGTCCCTTTAAGAGTCTGTACTGATTCATTAAAAAACTCCATCAAAGGAGGGCGATAAGTGGCCGGTTTACATAGGCTTACATACAAGGTCCTCACACAGTTCAAATGTATATTCATATAACAGGGTTGAGTATGCCAACATGTGGAATGGCTAATAAAGTAAATATCTATTTGGTGGGGACTGTCCTTTTAGATGCATATAACCTTTGACGGTGTCTAGAATAATATATTTAAATGTATTCTTAGATTTAGACATGACTGCATTTAAATCTTATTTTGTTAAAACATTACCATTGCATATTTATTATTAGAATGGTGTGTATTACATGCATTCATCAATGATAAGAACAATATTGTAAAAGTAAATATATTAACTATTTAGTTGTTGTTAATAGCTTGTGATGGCTATTTCATTTGCAGTGAAATGGACATGCAACCCAAAGTTAATCGTCCATGATTCCAACCAGTGGAGGCTCCTCTATAGGAGCAAAGGCGCAAATGAACCCCCTAAAAGAGAAAAATAAAAAAAAATAAAAAACTTTTTGGCTGAATAAATATAATTTTTCCAATTGCCCCCCTATTGGAAAATGTATATATATACAGCCAAAAAAGTTCCAGTCCAGCTTTGTTAAAAAAAAATAAAAAAAATTGTGCCATTTTTACTTCTATCTATCACACAGCAGTGCAATAGATAGAAATATAGGCTTCAAGCCCTTTGCACTTATTTAAGTGCCTGTAGCGACCCCCCCCCCCCACAACCCAGCCCTATACCTTGTTAATCAAACAGTTTTTGATGTGCGAGTAGAGGCTGCTCTCCAGATGGAGCTGAACAAAACAGTCAATCGGTGGTGCCTCTCTTGTCTGGGGAGGCATGGTCAGGGTTGGACAAGTTTGTGCGGTAAGGGCTGGGGGACACTGTTGGGTGATGGCTCAGTGATGTTATGTAGTCAAGATAAGTCCTGGTCTGGCTGTTAAGCATCTGATATAGTGCAGCCCTGCCCCCTGCAATATGTGGACCGGGTGTTAATGACTCTGATCCACATATTCATCACCTCCAACTGGCTCCAGCTCCACCCGCATGCCCTGCGCAGAATTCACTATTGAGTGTGCAGTGCAAAGGCGGCAGCCAGCAGGATATCGTGTGGTGGCGAGTGGCGAGGTGATGTAAATGTAAAGGCAGCAGCAGCATAAAGCCATCATCTGCACCTCCCAATCAACTCCCAGTCCCAAGTAGGTAGGTAGTTTACTGCTCATTGTTGTCAGGCCCGTTTTTAGGGGGGTGAGCGAGGGTGCTGCTGCATAACATGCTGCAACCCATATTGGCAGTCTGGCAGACACAGGGTTAACTCTGTACTCAGTGTGCTGCTGCTAGTCATAGCCATTATAACTTTTGGCACCCTGTATAGCAGAGCAGAGCAGAAGGTCATGTGGGCTGCTCTGTGCTTGCAAGTTTGTGTGTGATGTGCCGGGGGAATGATTTACAGCTCTCTAAGCAGAATGGAAGATCTTGAAGTGTTGTGTAAATTGTACATCGATATGGCTGAGCTTTCAAAGTTGTAAGTTCTATCTGTTTTTTCTTTGAAACTTGAATAATTGGCTTAATTAAAGCATGTATTGATAGGTATTACATATGTGCATTCTGGTGATATATATATATATATATATATATTGGAAATAGCAGGTTTTCCAGCACTCCAACCTTGGTTAATTCTCACACACCTGACAGCCAATGTATACAAGCACATAATTATAAACTAACGTGAAAATATATACACCCAACACCACTTATTTATGCATAAAAAATCATATAAAAGGATAAACTTGTGTACAAGTCCATGGTCACCAAGCCAGACGCAAAGAAACACTACTTACAAAATCAAAAATAGTACTCAGAGAGATGGAGACACATGTAGAGCGATAACTAATCAGGCCGATAGGGAAATACTGAGGAGCTTCCATAAGGAGCGTACCAAAAATAAGCCAAACTGCCTAACACAGAAATGTATGCAAACATCTACTTAAACATGTGTTCTTATAACAGTACTAAAAATAAATAAAATACACGCCATTACGCTAAGCAGGGCTACAAAGGAAGTGGTACCACAAAAAAATATAAATCTAAATATCATGACATATGGGCACAAACCTCTAAATCCTAATTAACATGAGAAGCTTCATGACCACTAAGAATTGACATTGCCGTTACTAATGTTAAACATAGGCCATATCTCAAACCATGTAGAGAGAGCAGAAAGCATAACAATGCCACGAATATAAACCTCCCTATTACAACCATTCTTATAGTAATAGGTAGTGGATGAGGGCTATATTGATCATATGGTAGCTCCTTCATGAACTTAGTTTCATACATCGTTGTGGCATTGAGTTTTATACAACGTTGTTACATACATCATTGTGGCATAGAGTTTACATGGTTTGAGATATGGCCTATGTTTAACATTAGTAACGGGCAATGTCAATTCTTAGTGGTCTTATATATATACAGGGAGTGCAGAATTATTAGGCAAGTTGTATTTTTGAGGATTAATTTTATTATTGAACAACAACCATGTTCTCAATGAACCCAAAAAACTCATTAATATCAAAGCTGAATAGTTTTGGAAGTAGTTTTTAGTTTGTTTTTAGTTATAGCTATTTTAGGGGGATATCTGTGTGTGCAGGTGACTATTACTGTGCATAATTATTAGGCAACTTAACAAAAAACAAATATTATACCCATTTCAATTATTTATTTTTACCAGTGAAACCAATATAACATCTCAACATTCACAAATATACATTTCTGACATTCAAAAACAAAACAAAAACAAATCAGTGACCAATATAGCCACCTTTCTTTGCAAGGACACTCAAAAGCCTGCCACCCATGGATTCTGTCAGTGTTTTGATCTGTTCACCATCAACATTGCGTGCAGCAGCAACCACAGCCTCCCAGACACTGTTCAGAGAGGTGTACTGTTTTCCCTCCTTGTAAATCTCACATTTGATGATGGACCACAGGTTCTCAATGGGGTTCAGATCAGGTGAACAAGGAGGCCATGTCATTAGATTTTCTTCTTTTATACCCTTTCTTGCCAGCCACGCTGTGGAGTACTTGGACGCGTGTGATGGAGCATTGTCCTGCATGAAAATCATGTTTTTCTTGAAGGATGCAGACTTCTTCCTGTACCACTGCTTGAAGAAGGTGTCTTCCAGAAACTGGCAGTAGTAGAGTTGAGCTTGACTCCATCCTCAACCCGAAAAGGCCCCACAAGCTCATCTTTGATGATACCAGCCCAAACCAGTACTCCACCTCCACCTTGCTGGCGTCTGAGTCGGACTGGAGCTCTCTGCCCTTTACCAATCCAGCCACGGGCCCATCCATCTGGCCCATCAAGACTCACTCTCATTTCATCAGTCCATAAAACCTTAGAAAAATCAGTCTTGAGATATTTCTTGGCCCAGTCTTGACGTTTCAGCTTGTGTGTCTTGTTCAGTGGTGGTCGTCTTTCAGCCTTTCTTACCTTGGCCATGTCTCTGAGTATTGCACACCTTGTGCTTTTGGGCACTCCAGTGATGTTGCAGCTCTGAAATATGGCCAAACTGGTGGCAAGTGGCATCTTGGCAGCTGCACGCTTGACTTTTCTCAGTTCATGGGCAGTTATTTTGCGCCTTGGTTTTTCCACACGCTTCTTGCGACCCTGTTGACTATTTTGAAGGAAACGCTTGATTGTTCGATGATCACGCTTCAGAAGCTTTGCAATTTTAAGAGTGCTGCATCCCTCTGCAAGATATCTCACTATTTTTTACTTTTATGAGCCTGTCAAGTCCTTCTTTTGACCCATTTTGCCAAAGGAAAGGAAGTTGCCTAATAATTATGCACACCTGATATAGGGTGTTGATGTCATTAGACCACACCCCTTCTCATTACAGAGATGCACATCACCTAATATGCTTAATTGGTAGTAGGCTCTCGAGCCTATACAGCTTGGAGTAAGACAACATGCATAAATAGGATGATGTGGTCAAAATACTCATTTGCCTAATAATTCTGCACTCCCTGTATATATATTATATAAATATATATATATATATATATACTGTATATATATATATATATATATATATATTATATATGTATATATATATATACTGTAAATATGTGTGTATATATATATATATATAATTATATATATACACAGACATATACTGTATATATATATATATATATATATATATATATATATACACACATACTGTGTGTATATATATATATATATATATACTGTGTATGTATGTATGTATATGTATATATATATATATATATATATATATATATACATATACATATATATATATATATATATATATATATATGTGTGTGTGTGTGTGTGAAAAGATACACCAGCTATTTCTGAATATAATTAGTGATGAACACAGATGAAAAATAAGTTATAATTCCATCTGGTGCAAGGAGGTGCGCAAAGTAATGAAATATGAAAGAAAAGAATAATGCAGGCGAACCTTTAAACCAGCACGAATAGATGATTTTTACTCAATAAACAGACGCAAAACTGTACTCAAGTAATACATAATTACCCTTTATTAACTTCAAACAAGAATTATATTTGGTTGCAGCACCAAACAAAAATATTATGATGTATATACCTTCCTCACAAAGGAGGAAAAAAGACCTGTTTAAGTCAACCTATAGTAAGAACATAAAGTCCTGCAAAGTCAGCTGCCTGTGTTATAATTAATAGCGGTAGGGTTAGCAGTGGCAGTTCATATAGAAGCAAAGCAAAGATTGTAAGATGCAAAGCAGAGACTGCTGTCCACATCGTAATGTAGTAGAAAAGTTCCTTATATACTGCAATTATCATAACAGGGTAGTCCCTTTGTCAGAGGTAGCCAGCCATGAACAGGACAGTAATGAAGAGATGTAAGTTCGTAGGTTAAAGTAAACTAGTGGCATTGCACGTCACTTCTCTGAATTTCATAACAGTAGTGACAAATGCCTTAAATTTATGGGTGTTGAATATGTTGGCATTAATGAAAGAGGGGGTGATTGGGATAATCTATTGTTGAAGGCTGAATGTAAATTGATTTTTAACCTGGATACTGTTCAACCAGGTGGCCTGAACAAAGAATTAAATGATGCCCCATTTTTAGATTAAAACCTCCCGAATGTGCCATATTTATTATTACTACTACTTACTTTCTGGTTATCCATTATGCATACTATTATAAACAAAGTAGTCTCTCTGTGATTTCAATATGATTGTATTTTTACAAGTACAACTGGACTATAATGTATGATTTATTTATAGTTACTTTTGTAATAAAAGTGTTAATATGCAATAAAGATCTGTAATATGATGTGAACATTATGATAGATTAGCCATTGCTGCCGTAATTTTGTAATGAATATGTACCCATCACTATTTAGAATTGTTCTTAATTCCTAAGTAATCGGGATAGCAGTATTTAATTTTGCAAAAGCACTGAGCTAGTTAACTATTTCACCTGGGACAATCTGCATAAAAAGGCAAGTCTGACGTACATCGGCATCACATGCCTGAGGAAGCCCAATCAGAGCGAAAGTTTGGGTGAAACACGTGTAGCTGTTTTTGCCACGCCCACAGGAGCTCCGTGAGCATGGATTTGTTTGTAGGATGCTTTGCATGGCTTTGGTAAGGTATTTGACAACATTATTTGGATACATTTCTGTCTATAAACAAAATTCATGGATATGATTGCTAGTATTAAATGGGTCACCTTTTAGTGCAGGGGTGTCCAAACTTTGCTCTCCAGAGGTTTTGGAACTACATTTCCCATGATGCTCAGCTAGATAAAATGCTGGCTGAGCATCATCGGAAATGTAGTTCCAAAACCTCTAGAGAGCAAAGTTTGGACACCCCTGTTTTAGTGGGATTATTTAAGCTTAACTGGAGCTTTTTGTAAATATTTTAGATTTGTATAGGTTGAACTCAATGGACTTCAGTCTTTTTTCAACCTCATCTACTATGTTACTATGTAAAGCGTCGAGAGAGCTGATTTCTCAACGGGGAACTTTTTACTGGAAAAACCTGCAGGACCCAAAGAAGCGGTGGTAGTGAGACGTCACTCACGCTGGCGGCAATGGATGTTTACTTTAACCTACAAACTTACATCTTTTCATTACTGTCCTGTTCATGGCTGGCTACCTTTGACAAAGGGACTACCCTGTTATGATAATTGCGGCATATAAGGGACTTTTCTACTACAGTACGCTGTGGACAGCAGTCTCTCTGTGCATCAAAATGGCTGTTTGCTTTGCATCTTACAATTTTTGCTTTGCTCCTATATGAACTGCCACTGCTAACCCTACCGCTATTAATTATAACACAGGCAGCTGCCTTTGCAGGAATTTATTTTCTTACTATAGGTTGACTTAAACAGGTCTTTTTTTCCTCCTGTGTGATTTGGTGCTGCAACCAAATATAATTCTTGTTTGAAGTTAATAAAGGGTAATTATGTATTACTTGAGTACAGTTTTGCGTCTGTTTATTGAGTCAAAATCATCTATTCATATATACTATGATTAATATTATAATGATATATATAAATGTACACTGTATGTATATACTGTATATATATATATATATATATATACACTATATATATATATATATATATATATATATATATATACTGTATGTGTATATATATATTTATATTATACACATACAGTATGTCTGTATCTATTTAAATATGTAGACAGGCGTTATCTGGTGACATTACTGAATTATATCATTCAAAATCAAAGAAGGGATGTGCTGTCTCCCCCCTCTGTCTCTCTCTGTCTCCCTCTCTGTGTCTCCAGCTCTCTCTCTGGCTCCACCCTTTGTCTCCCCCCCTCTGTCTCTGTCTTCCCCCTCTATCTCTCTCTGTCTCCTCCCTCTGCCTCCCCCCTCTGTCTCTCTGTCTCCCCCCTATGTCACTCTGTTTCCATCTCTCCCTCTGTCTCCCCCCTCTGTCTCTCTCTGTCTCTATCTCTCTCTCTGTCTCCCCCCCCCTCTGTCTCTCTGTCTCTCTGTCTCCGCCTCTGTCTTCTGTCTCCACCTCTGTCTCCCCCCCACTCTGTCTCTCTGTCTCCCTCTCTGTCTCCATCTCTTTCTTTCCTTCTCTCTCTCCTCTCCCCCTCCCTCTCTCTCCCTCTCCCCCTCCCTCTATCTGTCTCTCTCCCTCCCTCCTCCCTCTCTCTCAATCCTCCCCCTCCCTCTCTCTCTCCCTATCCCCCTCCCCCCCTCTCCCCTGCCTCCCTCTCTCTCCCCTCCCTCTCTCTCTCCCCTCCCTCCCTCTCCCCTCCTTCTCTCTCTCCCCTCCCTCCCTCCCTCCCTCTCTCTCTCTCTCTCCCCTCCATTCCCTCTCTCTCTCCTCTCCCCTCCCTCTCCCCTCCCCATCTCTTCTCTCTCTCCCCTCCCTCCCTCCCTCCCTCTCTCTCTCTCTCTCCCCTCCATTCCCTCTCTCTCTCCTCTCCCCTCCCTCTCCCTCCCTCTATCTTTCCCCCTCCCTCTCTCTCCCTCTCCCCCTCCCTCTCTCTCCCTCTCCCCCTCCCTCTATCTGTCTCTCTCCCTCCCTCCTCCCTCTCTCTCAATCCTCCCCCTCCCTCTCTCTCTCCCTATCCCCCTCCCCCCCCTCTCCCCTGCCTCCCTCTCTCTCCCCTCCCTCTCTCTCTCCCCTCCCTCCCTCTCCCCTCCTTCTCTCTCTCCCCTCCCTCCCTCCCTCCCTCCCTCTCTCTCTCTCTCCCCTCCATTCCCTCTCTCTCTCCTCTCCCCTCCCTCTCCCCTCCCTCTCTCCCCTCACCCTCCCTCTCTTCCCTCACCCTCCCTCTCTCCCCTACCTCTCTCCCCTCCCTCTCTCTCTCCCCTCAGTGATTTCAGTGAAGTGTAGTCAAGGTAAGCAGTTGATATAGTGCAGCCCTGCCCCCTCCAATATGTGGACCAGGTGTTGATGACTCCGATCCACATATTCATCACCTCCAACTGGCTCCAACTCCACCCACGTGTTTCCAGTGATCCATTTTACTCACTGGAGTTAGCTCATTTACCTTTATTTTGTCATTTGAAGTAGCTGTTTTGCCTGTTAAAGCCACCACCTATACAGATAATAAGAATACTGCTGTATTGCTCTATCTCCACTGCTATAGTTTAAACCAATTATAAAATACTTGCTAGGTGGTATTTAGCCCAGTTCATGTATTGTGAACCCCATTTGAATAATCACATTTGGTTTATTCTCTTGCGCCTAGATTTAGAGTTTTGCGGCCAAAGGGGTGCGTTAGCTACGCGTGCTTTTTTCTGGCCACACCTTTTAAATACCGCTGGTATTTAGAGTTCACAGAATGGCTGGGTTTTCAGTGCGTTAGGCTCCAAAAAGGGAGCGTAGAGCATAATTCAACGCTCAATACCAGCGGTGCTTACAGACGCGGCCAGCTTCAAAAACGTGCTTGTGCACGATTCCCCCATAGAAAACAATGGGGCTGTTTGAGCTGAAAAAAACTTAACACCTGCAAAAAAGCCGCATTCAGCTCCTAACGCAGCCCCATTGTTTTCTATGGGGAAACACTTCCTACGTCTGCACCTAACACCCTAACATGTACCCCGAGTCTACACACCCCTAACCTTACACTTACTAACCTCTAATCTGCCGCCCCCGCTATCGATGACACCTGCATATTTTTTTTAACCCCTAATCTGCCGCTCCGTAAACCGCCGCTACTTACATTATCCCTATGTACCCCTAATCTGCTGCCCCTAACACCACCGACCCCTATATTATATTAATTAACACCTAATCTGCCCCCCACAACGTCGCTGCCAGCTACCTACAATAATTAACCCCTAATCTGCCGACCGCAAAGCGCATGCCACCTACGTTATCCTTATGTACCCCTAATCTGCTGCCCCTAACACCGCCGACCCCTATATTATATTTATTAACCCCTAATCTGCCCCCCTCAACGTCGCCTCCACCTGCCTACACTTATTAACCCCTAATCTGCTGAGCGGACCGCACCGCCACTATAATAAAGTTATTAACCCCTAATCCGCCTCACTCTCGCCTCAATAACCCTATAATAAATAGTATTAACCCCTAATCTGCCCTCCCTAACATCGCCGACACCTAACTTCAATTATTAACCCCTAATCTGCCGACCGAATCTCGCCTCTACTGTAATAAATGGATTAACCCCTAAAGCTAACCCTAACCCTAACACTAACACCCCCCTAAATTAAATATAATTTAAATCTAACGAAATAAATTAACTCTTATTAAATAAATTATTCCTATTTAAAGCTAAATACTTACCTGTAAAATAAACCCTAATATAGCTACAATATAAATTATAATTATATTATAGCTATTTTAGGATTTATATTTATTTTACAGGTAACTTTGTATTTATTTTAACCAGGTACAATAGCTATTAAATAGTTAAGAACTATTTAATAGCTAAAATAGTTCAAATAATTACAAAATTACCTGTAAAATAAATCCTAACCTAAGTTACAATTAAACCTAACACTACACGATCAATAAATTAATTAAATAAAATACCTACAATTATCTACAATTAAACCTAACACTACACTATCAATAAATTAATTAAATACAATATCTACAAATAAATACAATGAAATAAACTAACTAAAGTACAAAAAATAAAAAAGAACTAAGTTACAAAAAATAAAAAATATTTACAAACATTAGAAACATATTACAACAATTTTAAACTAATTACACCTACTCTAAGCCCCCTAATAAAATAACAAAGCCCCCCAAAATAAAAAAATGCCCTACCCTATTCTAAATTAAAAAAGTTCAAAGCTCTTTTACCTTACCAGCCCTGAACAGGGCCCTTTGCGGGGCATGCCCCAAAGAATTCAGCTCGTTTGCCTGTAAAAACCCCCACATACAATACCCCCCCCAACATTACAACCCACCACCCACATACCCCTAATCTAACCCAAACCCCCCTTAAATAAACCTAACACTAAGCCCCTGAAGATCTTCCTACCTTATCTTCACCATACCAGGTTCACCGATCCGTCCTCGGAAGTCTTGATCCAAGCCTCAGAAGTGTTGATCCAAGCCCAAGCGGGGGGCTGAAGAGTGACGTCCATCCTCGGGCTGAAGGCTGGACCCAAACGGCGGCTGAAGAACTCCATCATCGGGCTGAAGTCGGAAGTCCATCATCGGGATGAAGTCTTCTATCAAGCCGCATCTTCAATCTTCTTTCTTCTGGAGCGTAGCGGAGCCATCTTCTTTCCAACCGACACGGATCCAACCTCTTCAACCGACGCCTACTCGCCGAATGACGGTTCCTTTAAATGACGTCATCCAAGATGGCGTCCCTCGAATTCCGATTGGCTGATAGGATTCTATCAGCCAATCGGAATTAAGGTAGGAATATTCTGATTGGCTGATGGAATCAGCCAATCAGAATCAAGTTCAATCCGATTGGCTGATCCAATCAGCCAATCAGATTGAGCTCACATTCTATTGGCTGATCGGAACAGCCAATAAAATGCGAGCTCAATCTGATTGGCTGATTGTTCAGGGCTGGTAAGGTAAAAGAGCTTTGAACTTTTTTAATTTAGAATAGGGTAGGGCATTTTTTTTTATTTTGGGGGGCTTTGTTATTTTATTAGGGGGCTTAGAGTAGGTGTAATTAGTTTAAAATTGTTGCAATATTTTTCTAATGTTTGTAAATATTTTTTTATTTTTTGTAACTTAGTTCTTTTTTATTTTTTGTACTTTAGTTAGTTTATTTAATTGTATTTATTTGTAGATATTGTATTTAATTAATTTATTGATAGTTTAGTGTTAGGTTTAATTGTAGGTAATTGTAGGTATTTTATTTAATTAATTTATTGATCGTGTAGTGTTAGGTTTAATTGTAACTTAGGTTAGGATTTATTTTACAGGTAATTTTGTAATTATTTTAACTATTTTAGCTATTAAATAGTTCTTAACTATTTAATAGCTATTGTACCTGGTTAAAATAAATACAAAGTTACCTGTAAAATAAATATAAATCCTAAAATAGCTATAATATAATTATAATTTATATTGTAGCTATATTAGGGTTTATTTTACAGGTAAGTATTTAGCTTTAAATAGGAATAATTTATTTAATAAGAGTTAATTTATTTCGTTAGATTTAAATTATATTTAATTTAGGGGGGTGTTAGTGTTAGGGTTAGACTTAGCTTTAGGGGTTAATCCATTTATTACAGTAGCGGCGAGATTCGGTCGGCAGATTAGGGGTTAATAATTGAAGTTAGGTGTCGGCGATGTTAGGGAGGGCAGATTAGGGGTTAATACTATTTATTATAGGGTTATTGAGGCGGGAGTGAGGCGGATTAGGGGTTAATAACTTTATTATAGTAGCGGTGCGGTCCGCTCGGCAGATTAGGGGTTAATAAGTGTAGGCAGGTGGAGGCGACGTTGATCGGAACAGCCAATAGAATGCAAGCTCAATCTGATTGGCTGATTGGATCAGCCAATCGGATTGAACTTGATTCTGATTGGCTGATTCCATCAGCCAATCAGAATATTCCTACCTTAATTCCGATTGGCTGATAGAATCCTATCAGCCAATCGGAATTTGAGAGACGCCATCTTGGATGACGTCATTTAAAGGAACCGTCATTCGGAGAGTAGGCGTCGGTTGAAGAGGTTGGATCCGTGTCGGTTGGAAAGAAGATGGCTCCGCTACGCTCCAGAAGAAAGAAGATTGAAGATGCGGCTTGATAGAAGACTTCATCCCAATGATGGACTTCCGACTTCAGCCCGATGATGGAGTTCTTCAGCCGCCGCTTGGATCCAGACTTCAGCCCGAGGATGGACGTCACTCTTCAGGCCCCCGCTTGGGCTTGGATCAACACTTCCGAGGCTTGGATCAAGACTTCCGAGGACGGATCGGTGAACCTGGTATGGTGAAGATAAGGTAGGAAGATCTTCAGGGGCTTAGTGTTAGGTTTATTTAAGGGGGGTTTGGGTTAGATTAGGGGTATGTGGGTGGTGGGTTGTAATGTTGGGGGGGGTATTGTATGTGTTTTTTTTACAGGCAAAAGAGCTGAATTCTTTGGGGCATGCCCCGCAAAGGGCCCTGTTCAGGGCTGGTAAGGTAAAAGAGCTTTGAACTTTTTTAATTTAGAATAGGGTAGGGCATTTTTTTATTTTGGGGGGCTTTGTTATTTTATTAGGGGGCTTAGAGTAGGTGTAATTAGTTTAAAATTGTTGTAATATTTTTCTAATGTTTGTAAATATTTTTTATTTTTTTTAACTTAGTTCTTTTTTATTTTTTGTACTTTAGTTAGTTTATTTCATTGTATTTATTTGTAGATATTGTATTTAATTAATTTATTGATAGTGTAGTGTTAGGTTTAATTGTAGATAATTGTAGGTATTTTATTTAATTAATTTATTGATTGTGTAGTGTTAGGTTTAATTGTAACTTAGGTTAGGATTTATTTTACAGGTAATTTTGTAATTATTTGAACTATTTTAGCTATTAAATAGTTCTTAACTATTTAATAGCTATTGTACCTGGTTAAAATAAATACAAAGTTACCTGTAAAATAAATATAAATCCTAAAATAGCTATAATATAATTATAATTTATATTGTAGCTATATTAGGGTTTATTTTACAGGTAAGTATTTAGCTTTAAATAGGAATAATTTATTTAATAAGAGTTAATTTATTTCGTTAGATTTAAATTATATTTAATTTAGGGGGTGTTAGTGTTAGGGTTAAACTTAGCTTTAGGGGTTAATCCATTTATTACAGTAGCGGCGAGATTCGGTCGGCAGATTAGGGGTTAATAATTGAAGTTAGGTGTCGGCGATGTTAGGGAGGGCAGATTAGGGGTTAATACTATTTATTATAGGGTTATTGAGGCGGGAGTGAGGCGGATTAGGGGTTAATAACTTTATTATAGTAGCGATGCGGTCCGCTCGGCATATTAGGAGTTAATAAGTGTAGGCAGGTGGAGGCGACATTGAGGGGGGCAGATTAGGGGTTAATAAATATAATATAGGGGTCGGCGGTGTTAGGGGCAGCAGATTAGGGGTACATAAGGATAACGTAGGTGGCGGCGCATTGCGGTCGGCAGATTAGGGGTTAATTATTGTAGGTAGCTGGCGGCGACGCTGTGGGGGGCAGGTTAGGGGTTTATAAATATAATATAGGGGTCGGCGGTGTTAGGGGCAGCAGATTAGGGGTACATAAGTATAACGTAGGTGGCGGTCGGCAAATTAGGGGTTAAAAAAATTTAATAGAGTGGCGGCGATGTGGGGGGACCTCGGTTTAGGGGTACATAGGTAGTTTATGGGTGTTAGTGTACTTTAGAGCACAGTAGTTAAGAGCTTTATAAACCGGCGTTAGCCCAGAAAGCTCTTAACTACTGACTTTTTTCTGCGGCTGGAGTTTTGTCGTCAGATTTCTAACGCTCACTTCAGCCACGACTCTAAATACCGGCGTTAGAAAGATCCCATTGAAAAGATAGGATACGCAAATGACGTAAGGGGATCTGCGGTATGGAAAAGTCGCGGCTGGAAAGTGAGCGTTAGACCCTTTAATGACTGACTCTAAATACCGGCGGTAGCCCAAAACCAGCGTTAGGAGCCTCTAACGCTGGTTTTGACGGCTACCGCCCAACTCTAAATCTAGGCCTTGGTATCCTAAGTTGAAAAAACGATCTTCATCAGCTCATGAGAGGCAAAGCAATACTGGGAGCTATCTGCTTATTTGTGGGTGGCCAACAATGCATAGTTGCTATGGTTATCCAGATGTCTTCAGATACTTCACAGTATTCCATATCTGTTCCTAAAAAAAAAAAAACACCATGAGAATGAATTTGAAGATTAAATATATGTGAATATTTAATAGAAATACATGCACTATTTGATTTTTGGTAAATAATGATATTTATTTTAAAAAATGTCTCTTTAATTTATAAAAGTAACATCTATTTGAAATACAAATAATGTATTTCACCATTAGTGAAATACAGCGTTATAAACGTATCTTTCAACACGAGATTCACATTTCTGACACACTGTGACACACTGTCACTTAGCACACAATCAATGTGCATTGTTGGGATTGTAAATAAATTAAAAAAATAAACACTGCCAATACTTGACAATGCGTCACAATATTTATTTAAGAACAAAGGAATACATACAATATTAAAATTGGATTCTAAGAAATTATCAACAGAGTTAAAAATACATTATTATCGGTTATTTGTAGAGCGCCAACAGATTCCACAGCGCTATAAACATAGGCAGAATATAAGGAAACATTTATAGGGACCAGACCGGTAGAGGGCCCTGCCAAGAGTCGCACTTTTGTAGTCAGCTCTAAAGAAGGTGATCAACAAACAGCATGGCTCTTAGGCTTACATGCTAAGGGGGTTCAAGGGGATAGCAATACATTCAACAATGTTACACATCTATTGATCAATATTAAATTTTTAAATGTTTCAATAAACATTAACTAATGTTACTGGATAATATTTACTTTCTGAATATTATTTAAACTGTCAAATGTAAAATAATGGCTTAATATTTAATGGATGCTATATATAATATATGCGTCACATACGCGTTACATTCCCATCAATTCTAAAGAAAAGTCTACATGCCAAATGTAGTCATAGCACCCCTAGGAGGTATGTGTATGTAAGTTACAAAGATATGAATCCATGAACCATTAAGTAACGCTAATAAGTGTTCATTACACAAACATGACTTGAGTCAGTATGGCCTCACAGACATAATAACAAAATTACATTATTTTATCCCATCAGATGTACAGATACCATGTCTCATGGTGTATCTCATGTTTACTTCCCCATATAAAAGTCAATTTCACGTAGCCATTTTTGTCAGTTCTCTAAAGTCTGTTTGGCAACATGGTGCTTCCCAGGTTCACCAGCCAGGAGATTGCGGCACTGGTCTACGCTGTTGAGAAATTTTTAACCACAGCTTTATGGGACTAGGAGGAGGACAACAACTGGGGCAGTAAAAGATGCGTCTGTTGCTCTATCAGTTAATGGGGTGTCAGACGTCCAGAGGACACCCTTGCAAATGTGTAGGAGATTCGGAGATATGAGGTTGTGTCTGTGGAAGAAAGTCCGCCTCATGAGGGATTGGACTCATGCCCATCGGAGAGGTGAGGATCCAGGCCCACCCCCATGGAAACTAGTCCTTTTGGAACATGAGGAGACTTAATGCGTGCTCCTCAATTTCCGTTTCCCCTCTGCAATTTCCTTGTCCCCCTCCCAGCCCCCAGCTGATGCCCATGAGACTCCCGACCCAGAGGCCAGTGCCCCTCAAATCGGTGACCTGGGAGCAAGCGGGACACAGGCTGAACCAGGTAAAGATCAGACTTCATATAATATTTTAATATTTGAGTATACATTTAAGCAAAGTGTATACATTCATATCTCCAACATATCTCAAATATAAACAGACGTTAACTAGGATATTTTAACTCAGTGCGCCGGCAATTGCTAAACCTGTCACAACCCTAATTAACGAATCCTTGGTGTCTGGATACATACCCAAACTTTGGAAGACTGCAAGAGCAGTGCCTAGCCATAAAAGTGGTGAGATAACCTTGGTTTCTAATTATCGCCCAATATCAATGCTCTCAGTATTGTCAACAAATCTTAGAAAAGTGTGTCCATACGCAACTATGTGATTATTGCCAACATTCTAACTATCTGACCCCTGATCAATCAGGTTTTTGCCCGAACCACTGCACTACTACTGCCCTCCTAAAAGTTTGTAACGACATCCAAACTGGCATGGAACAAGGAGACCTTACTGGAGCTATTTTCCTTGATTTTGCAAAAGCCTTTGACACAGTAGACAACGACATACTACTGCTCAAACTAAAAAACTTAGGTATTGGTGATAGTCCGCTAACCTGGTTTCGATCATATGTATCGGATCGATCACAAAATGTCTAGATTTCTGACAGCGACTCACTCCCTCTCCCAGTCACGTGTGGTGTTTCCCAAGGTTCCATACTTGGCCCCCTACTATTCACATTATTTATAAATGATCTGCCAAATGTCTGCAAATCCTCAACTGTAGACATGTACGCAGATGACATGGTAATCAATGCAAGCAAATCCAATCTGCTGCAGCTTGAGGCAGTGCTCCAAGGCCAGTTTACAGAGGTAGAAAAGTGGATCTCAAAAAACAAACTCTTCCTAAACACTGACAAAACTGTCACAATCATCTTTGAAACAAGACCTAAATTACGCAAACTAAAAAATTCCCATCTACACATCAAAACAAAATCCAATGGCACGCTGACCGCAGTCCACTCTTTCAAATACTTGGGTATGTTGTTAGACCCAATTCTATCCTTTGGCCTCCACATAGAAAAACTTGCATCTAAACGTTATCCAAAACTAGGTGCCCTGTACAGAAACAAATCCTGTCTAAGCCCTACAGTAAAGGAAAAGATAATACAGCAAATGCTGATGCCAATCATGGATTATGGGGATGTAGTATATGCACCTGCACTGCAAACTCACCTTATTAAACTTAATACATTGTATAACTTGTTCTGATGCTTTGTGCTACAATGTAACTACAGGACCCACCATTGTGACATGCAAAAAGAACTAAACTGGCTGTCGCTGGAATCCAGACGCACCCTTCATCTTTCCAGCCTTGTGTTTAAGAGCTTTTCAGGGAAGCTCCCACCCTACCTGAGCAGAACGCTCTCCCAGCTGTTCCCATCTCCTATAACCTCCAATCCAGTACCAGCACATTATTTAATTTGCCACAATACAAAAAGAAAGCAGCTCGATCCTCCTTTTCCTACAGAGCACCACAATTATGGAAGACCTCCTGTACACTTTCAAACCTTCCCCAAGCCTAAAATCCTTTAAGAGATCCCTTTCTACATATCTCAAAACAGAATGCACCTGTCATGGTTGATTTTATATTTCCTACCTGTTCTATGTTAAATTTTGCATATATTATGTATTAATATTGTTTCTGTATTTTATTGTACCCTATTGTAACAATGCAATGTTTTGTGGACTCAGGACATACTTGAAAATGAGAGAAATCTCAATGTATCCTTCCTGGTAAAATATTTTATAAATAAATAAATATACATATAAATTTAGATTTGTCAAACATCATATAGGGAGAATGCTATTTATTACACAATGACGAATATGGATCACAGAGATTAAACGGAAGTGCACATCCGTGAACTCCCTGTTCTCCGCCATTTTATCAATTGCATATTGATTACTACATAACTTTAAAATATTATTTAGCATCATTAAATATTTACAACAATTATATTAGAATATTGTTATAAACACAATTGTTAAGATATTAAAACAGATCTAAAATATAATCATCACACTACTAGATCCAAAGAAATTAATAATCACGGATACGCAATTACGCTTTAAATTATAAGTAAACATGAGTTTGCTGTTACAGTGGCATTACTTTAGACATGTTGGTCAAATGTATACATTCATTTGTATAAATGTTAAAAATACAGTATCATGAGTTTCAAAATTAAAAATACAATTATCTATACTATGGATCTAAAGTTAAATAATGACAGATAAGTGTCTATCAATTGATATCAATGCAAGAATACATAAAATGACTCAAAGGGACAGTCAACAACAGAAATTATTTTTTAATTAAATAAACATGATTCCTTTATTTCTAAATCCATTTTGATTGATAAAATAATATTTATTATAAAATAATTTTAAACTCTGCGATTAGCTTGTATCTAAGCCATTGCAGACTGAACCCTCATTAATTTATTTTTGACAGCCTTGCATTTAGCCAATCTGTGCACTCTCCTTTGTAAATCCATGAGCGTGGTCACAATGTTATCTGAATGGCACACATGACATTACGCCCTATAGATTTTGAAAATTGCAAAATGCATTTAACCAATCTGGCCATTTCAATGATATTGATAATTGCATATGACCAGAATTAGTTTTAGATTTTAACAAAGAATACCAAGAGAACAAACACAATTTGATGTTACAAGTGAAGTTTCGATATTGTAAGAATTGTATTCCCTATGTAATTAATGAAGGTTGGATTCCGAATAAAATTGATTCAACCACCTAGTTTAATAGTGATTTGATAAAAGGATCAAACAGAGTTTTAAAACGTTGAATTTAATAGAAATTATAAATCATTCATAAACATATATACCATTTTCAGAATAGTTGTTATAAAGTTATCACTTTATGGCAAATCCAAACTAGGAGCTCATTTATACATACATTTTACAAAACAATGAACTCACATGCATATTTAAGAATATGTTTTACCTTGTCAAAAAATATGTCTGATTAATCGTGTCAAAGTTATGATTTCTACTAATGAGATCCAATCTTGATTTAATATTTTACAGATATGGATGTTGGTGCTGGACCCTCAACCTTGGGTTTGCCCCAGTCTGGTATGTCTCATTATACTTCACTATTGGCTTACACATTTGTACATAACATTGCCTAATACATTGACATTGATCTATATGAACATGAATAATATAATTAAATGTAAAGTGTATTTAAAATGAAAAATTCATGATTCGGATATATAATTCCATATTAAGCAAAATCTGAATTTACTCGTATTCTAATATATTCTTCATAATCCTGCTATCTTTATTTGAATGTAATATTAGGGGCTGGGCCATTTTTGATTCAGCACATGGGTAGTGCTTGCCAGTTGTTGGATACATTTAGACAACAATCTTAAATTGGTACACAGGTGCTGAATATAAAATTACACCTCTCATATGCTTATATTCTTTAATCTTATAATTAAGATAGCAAGAGAATGGAAAGTGTTCAAAGTGTTAATTGTCTTTCTGGATTGATTAGGAAACAGGGACAAATCTATATTTGGAAATGTTCAATAGATGAATATGATAAGAATCGGATGTATAATCTTTAAAAAAATAGTACATATGTGAAATACATCATTTTCTACTCTATCACCTTAATGAAATATTAAATTTGATTTTCATATTAGTGGTCTAGTCTTCACATTTCGATTAATTTGATTTAGACTTGTTTAATATAAATGAATTTTTAATGCAAAATATGTATTTTTAAAGCATATGTACAAATTGTGTTACATAATTTATATTTATATCATTAATAGTTGAAGTTAGTTTGACAATCCCTGAGGGATCCAGCACCAACACAGACCTGCCTGAGCAGTCCATTTACTCATTCATACATCCTTAAAGGTATCTTACCAAATATTTGATGATCATGATTATGATGGAGCATTTAATTTGAATAAATATTACAATGTATATATTTATTTAAGTTTTTTAATTGTAAAATCTCAAAGCTTCTTAGTCTTTATGTTTGTGCTCTAGAACATGGATTGCACATGGTGATTTTTGTACACATTTAGACAGCAATCATCGAGCAATACACACATGATAAGCATTAAATGTTCTGTGTACTATGCTTTTGTTCCTGATTTCACAAATAATAAGTAAATTTAAAAATTATTACTTGAAAATTATATATTTACATAAAATTGCATGCTCCATCTGAATAATGAAATTCAATAATTTGGTTCAGTATCTCTTTAATACAACATTATTGTGTGTACTTGAGCGCCAGTAACACATGTTTGAAATATTAGATTTTAATGTGTACACAACATATTATGTTTCACAGATCTGGATGTTATATGTGTGATGGAGGAGAATGTTGTTCCTTGGGGTCTGATGATACCTTAAAAATATATATTCCAACATGTATATAACGTGTATTTTAGTGGAAATTATTATTTTTATACAAATACAGTCTACACCTTGCTCCTGTTAAAAAATATTATCACATTTTTTATAAAATACACTACTGACCCCCTTTCTATATCATGCAGCAGGAACATCAAAATGTAATATTTTAATTTTTTAGGTATAAATTGACATGGGTGACATCATGATGTCACATGCACATTACATCCAATCCCACAACAATCATATCATTATTGTACAGACTTTCATTGCTATTCATCTGAGTGCCTAGATGCAGACCATCTCGTGATGTCATCAGTGGCCTGAGATTGTCAGCCATTTCAAAGTATATATAAAACATAATAATGTTGAAATTCTTTGCCTTAATTCCATGATGCATGATCTGTAAAGTGTGCACTAGTATTTTTGTATATTCCTCTCAAGTTTGATTTTAACATGATTTATGTGTACGCTGCCCATTTCACTGACAAACATTAATATTTCTATTAAATAAAGTTTTCAAGTCTGAATATGTCTATTAATATTGGGTTGACATACATTTAATCCTAATGTAAAATATATATTCAAAGAACAGACTGAAAATGTAATGTCAGATAGTATTCTATTCTTATTAGTTAATAGGAAAGGTACTGTCTACTGTGTAAATGTTTTGAATAGTAAATGATTGATCCATCAATGTTTAAATAAATTATATTTAACCTTACCAAGCCAATCATCTTAATACATTTTGTCATCAGTGATTTCCTTGTTTCAAAGCCTATTTAGAGTGCACATTTATATTTGTTCATATGACACACTTCCATATTATCCAATTAGTGGACTCTCATAAATCAATCCCCGGGCATGTGTCTAAAAGTACTCTATGTTGTGCACATTAAATAATGCACTCTAGATGTGATCCAATGACAAGTACATCACATAAGATACGGACCTCTATGGCTTTTCAATAGCAAATGCATCTATGTGTACTGATATATATATAATCAAAAAGAGAAATGTAATATTGTAAATTCATAAAGATGAACACATAATGTGGACTTTGCAACATATGTTTATGAATGTATGGATCAAACGTTCAAGAAAAAGTACCAGTGAGCAAACAGAGTTTCAAGAAAAAATTTAAACAGATTCTAAATTATACTTTCTTCAAATCAATTAAGACCTTTAAACATAGTCATTATTGTTACCTTGTCAAATTGCGGAGAAAATAAAAATAATTTAAAATGATGAAGATTATTAATTTGAAATGTAAATAATATATTTTTATATAATATATGTATTTTAATAATTGTATTATATATTTCAGATGGACAATCCACTTCTGGGCATCACTCTGCCACATCTTCCCCTCCTCCCCCCTCTGTCCCTTACAAAGCTGTCCCACCTGTTTTTTGGTGGGACAAAAACTCAGCCACCTGCTCATGTCTGTCCTTCCCCTCATGTCCCTGCCCAACCTGTGCCTGCCCAACCTGTGCCTGCCCCACCTGTCCGTGCCCCACCTGTCCATGCCCCACCTGTGCCGGCCCCACCTTCCTCAGCTGGCCCTGCCCCACCTTGCCCCATCCATCCTCCCCACAAACACCTTTTCCATGCTCCCCACCTTCCTCTGCCTGTGTATCCTGTTCTCCTTCCCAGTCACAGATGTAAGTATCATTCAAAATAAAGATTAGAGCATACATTCTTAAAGGGAAATTATACTGATCTAATGATACCGAAATGTAATTTTAATTGAAATATTTATTTAGAAAACTTTATTTCTGATATGAATGTAAATGTTTCATATTTACATTCTTGAAAATTAACATGTTTTTTCAAAAATATTATATTGGATAGATTTTGCATATGAAGTATGTAAATATGCATTTTCTTTGCTTTTTATTTGATTACAGCCCATTTCCCTGTGTGTTATAAACTGAAGAAATAATGATTTATCTATATAGTTATTATTTTAGTTTATATCTAAATGGTTTAGCGATGAAGAACATATTTAATGTGTAATTCTTCTTCTATATAGTACATTTTCTTCTAAACATGATTTGTGATAAAACTATTACAATGTCCATTTGCTTATTTTTACTTCTATTCTGTCATTTATATTAAATATAAATTGTATATTTTGTTTTAGGTTGTGACTCAGCATGGTTGACACTAGAGGTTCTAGCCAGATTGGAGAGCACCATGCTGAGTTGCCACCAGCGACTGGGAATGATGCAGGATTCCATGGTTCTGCAGCTGCAGTTTAATGAGATCATGCTTAAATCGGATGAGCCGTATTGAGGCAAGGCTGCAAGCTGCAGCTGCAGAACCTCAGGCAGAGGAATGTGAGGAGGATGCCCCAGAAAGTGGAGAGTCCTGAGATGCTCCAAGGGAGCAGGAGTAACTCCTCCGTCCATTGTTTTTTGTTTAATATGTTGCTTGTTGGCTCTATTATTTATTTGTTAGAATTTTTTTGTGTGCCTGTTGCACTTTGTTTGACCTTGTCATATGTCTCCAAAGGGGCTGTAATGGCCTTTGTTTGCCCTTGTTCACTCCCTCCAAGGACGCTGATGCACTATGTCACCTTGTCAGATGGCTCCAAATGGGCTGTGTTGGCCTTTGTTTGCCCTTGTGCACTCCCTCCAAGGACTGTGATGTACTATGTCACCTTTCAGATGGCTCCAAAGGGGCTGTGTTTTGCCTTTGTTTGCCCTTGTCAACTCCCTCCAAGGACTGTGATGCACTATGTCACCTTGTCAGATGGCTCCATAGGGGCTGTGTTGGCCTTTGTTTGCCCTTGTCCACTCCCTACAAGGACTGTGATGCACTATGTCTCCTTATCAGATGGCTCCAAAGGGGCTGTGTTGGCCTTTGTTTGCCCTTGTCAACTCCCTCCAAGGACTGTGATGCACTATGTCACCTTATAAGATGACTCCAAAGGGGCTGTGTTGGCCTTTGCTTGCCCTTGTCAACTCCCTCCAAGGACTGTGATGCACTATGTCACCTTGTCAGATGGCTCCAAAGGGGCTGTTTTTATCATTCTGACTTATTTGTCCTATTATATTATTAATATTGGGTTGACATACATTTAATCCTAATGTAAAATATATATTCAAAGAACAGACTGAAAATGTAATGTCAGATAGTATTCTATTCTTATTAGTTAATAGGAAAGGTACTGTCTACTGTGTAAATGTTTTGAATAGTAAATGATTGATCCATCAATGTTTAAATAAATTATATTTAACCTTACCAAGCCAATCATCTTAATACATTTTGTCATCAGTGATTTCCTTGTTTCAAAGCCTATTTAGAGTGCACATTTATATTTGTTCATATGACACACTTCCATATTATCCAATTAGTGGACTCTCATAAATCAATCCCCGGGCATGTGTCTAAAAGTACTCTATGTTGTGCACATTAAATAATGCACTCTAGATGTGATCCAATGACAAGTACATCACATAAGATACGGACCTCTATGGCTTTTCAATAGCAAATGCATCTATGTGTACTGATATATATATAATCAAAAAGAGAAATGTAATATTGTAAATTCATAAAGATGAACACATAATGTGGACTTTGCAACATATGTTTATGAATGTATGGATCAAACGTTCAAGAAAAAGTACCAGTGAGCAAACAGAGTTTCAAGAAAAAATTTAAACAGATTCTAAATTATACTTTCTTCAAATCAATTAAGACCTTTAAACATAGTCATTATTGTTACCTTGTCAAATTGCGGAGAAAATAAAAATAATTTAAAATGATGAAGATTATTAATTTGAAATGTAAATAATATATTTTTATATAATATATGTATTTTAATAATTGTATTATATATTTCAGATGGACAATCCACTTCTGGGCATCACTCTGCCACATCTTCCCCTCCTCCCCCCTCTGTCCCTTACAAAGCTGTCCCACCTGTTTTTTGGTGGGACAAAAACTCAGCCACCTGCTCATGTCTGTCCTTCCCCTCATGTCCCTGCCCAACCTGTGCCTGCCCAACCTGTGCCTGCCCCACCTGTCCGTGCCCCACCTGTCCATGCCCCACCTGTGCCGGCCCCACCTTCCTCAGCTGGCCCTGCCCCACCTTGCCCCATCCATCCTCCCCACAAACACCTTTTCCATGCTCCCCACCTTCCTCTGCCTGTGTATCCTGTTCTCCTTCCCAGTCACAGATGTAAGTATCATTCAAAATAAAGATTAGAGCATACATTCTTAAAGGGAAATTATACTGATCTAATGATACCGAAATGTAATTTTAATTGAAATATTTATTTAGAAAACTTTATTTCTGATATGAATGTAAATGTTTCATATTTACATTCTTGAAAATTAACATGTTTTTTCAAAAATATTATATTGGATAGATTTTGCATATGAAGTATGTAAATATGCATTTTCTTTGCTTTTTATTTGATTACAGCCCATTTCCCTGTGTGTTATAAACTGAAGAAATAATGATTTATCTATATAGTTATTATTTTAGTTTATATCTAAATGGTTTAGCGATGAAGAACATATTTAATGTGTAATTCTTCTTCTATATAGTACATTTTCTTCTAAACATGATTTGTGATAAAACTATTACAATGTCCATTTGCTTATTTTTACTTCTATTCTGTCATTTATATTAAATATAAATTGTATATTTTGTTTTAGGTTGTGACTCAGCATGGTTGACACTAGAGGTTCTAGCCAGATTGGAGAGCACCATGCTGAGTTGCCACCAGCGACTGGGAATGATGCAGGATTCCATGGTTCTGCAGCTGCAGTTTAATGAGATCATGCTTAAATCGGATGAGCCGTATTGAGGCAAGGCTGCAAGCTGCAGCTGCAGAACCTCAGGCAGAGGAATGTGAGGAGGATGCCCCAGAAAGTGGAGAGTCCTGAGATGCTCCAAGGGAGCAGGAGTAACTCCTCCGTCCATTGTTTTTTGTTTAATATGTTGCTTGTTGGCTCTATTATTTATTTGTTAGAATTTTTTTGTGTGCCTGTTGCACTTTGTTTGACCTTGTCATATGTCTCCAAAGGGGCTGTAATGGCCTTTGTTTGCCCTTGTTCACTCCCTCCAAGGACGCTGATGCACTATGTCACCTTGTCAGATGGCTCCAAATGGGCTGTGTTGGCCTTTGTTTGCCCTTGTGCACTCCCTCCAAGGACTGTGATGTACTATGTCACCTTTCAGATGGCTCCAAAGGGGCTGTGTTTTGCCTTTGTTTGCCCTTGTCAACTCCCTCCAAGGACTGTGATGCACTATGTCACCTTGTCAGATGGCTCCATAGGGGCTGTGTTGGCCTTTGTTTGCCCTTGTCCACTCCCTACAAGGACTGTGATGCACTATGTCTCCTTATCAGATGGCTCCAAAGGGGCTGTGTTGGCCTTTGTTTGCCCTTGTCAACTCCCTCCAAGGACTGTGATGCACTATGTCACCTTATAAGATGACTCCAAAGGGGCTGTGTTGGCCTTTGCTTGCCCTTGTCAACTCCCTCCAAGGACTGTGATGCACTATGTCACCTTGTCAGATGGCTCCAAAGGGGCTGTTTTTATCATTCTGACTTATTTGTCCTATTATATTATTCAATTATGTTTTATGACCTTCATAAAACATATTTATCATAATAAAAAGAATATTTTAATTAAAATGTTATATTTCTTTTTTATTTATTAATGCCATTTCTAATAAAAGTGATTTTATGTTAATAATTCTTAAGTGAAGCTAAGAACAGTAATTTCTTTGTGGATATGCATTTATAAGGTACTTTTTAAATATCTAATTTTGTTTTACTCAACATACACATATAATATATTTAAAGCAGACTTTATTCTGGATATTGACAGCACATATATTCCAATTCTCATGAAAACTTATTGTGGAAGTAGAACATACAAAATCACTGTGTGTTATGCACACATATTTTAGATGAATAATCTCTTTCTATGATGTTTTATTATATTTAATTATCAAACTCTATATTGCTATAAGTAACATATAATGTATAAAAAATACACATTTTCGTGATGTATATAGTAGCATTATTTCTATCTTAAACCTTGATGCTTCCTAAATATTTCTTAATCTTACTATTCTAATGAAATATATAATGAAATATATATTTTTTTAACAACAATAGATATATTTCACATATCACATTTTCAAATTTTTTTTTGTTTCAAATAGTTTTTATTAATAATTTTTCAGAAAATATACATAACTCAAACAGACAGTTATTATACGGTGCAAAATATGGTAAATATCAACATATTATATATTCTGTATAAACCTAAGAGTATTTAGCATTTGAGTTAATGGAGGAAGTGGAGATAGTGATAAGGGACCTGTTTTAAGGAAAGGAAAGAGAAAAAAGAAGCAGAGGGGGAAAAGAAGAGAACGGAAGGGAGAAGCAGAGAAAAGAGAGAAAATCTTCCCTCGCACTATGTATGTCCAACTTGGTTAGAAGATAGTGTACTGACTTATGTGTAGATGTAAATGGTCAGTGGTATGGTACAGTAGCAACCTCTGTTACATATTATGGAGTTCTTTGTTCCCAAAGAAAAATAACGTCAAGTATGAAATCCTGTTTCCCTATAAAACAGTAGTGTCTCTTCTCAAGGGATAGTATATAAGTAAGCTCCATTTCCCATTGCTGGAAGGTGGGGGGGTGTTGTTGTTTCCACAACCGAGGTATGAGTCGTTTGGCACATGTAAGCATCAACTGCAGCAATTTTGTGCGATAGGCGCATTGTATATCTGGGACTGAGTTTAATAAAATCATTGGGGCAGTAATAGAAATTTGAGTACTCAGGGTAGTGTTAATACATTGTTCTATTTGGGCCCAAAAGTTCGACAATTTATCACAGGACCACCAGACATGGGCTAAAGTGCCAACCTCCCCACACTGTCGCCAACAGAACCGATTGGCCCCTGGAAATATTTCAGACAATCTCTGGGGGGTAAGATACCATCGGGAGATGATTTTATAATTGAGTTCAGTCAATATTAAGGATGTTGAAGCGGAATGTGTCATATGAAAACCTCTTGACCAATCCTCTACTGGAAGTCTGAGCTGGAGTTCTGTCTCCCATTTATTAGTGAAGGAGGGTAACCTAGTTGCAGGTGGGATCCTAAGAAGTTTGTGTGTGATGGATAAGTGGGATTTATGTATGTCCAGATTAAGGCATAGTTTTTCAAAAGGTTTAAGTGTATGAAGGCAGTCAGTTCTTTGAGGACAGTCAAGGATAGCCTGTCGGATTTGGAGATAAGAAAACCAGATGTGAAATGGAGAGCCTAAGGAGTCTCTTAAAGAGATTCTGTCTTTAACCAAAGAAGAGTCCGTAAGTAGAAATATAGGCAGATTTTTGTGGCTCGTGGTTTCAGTCTCAAATTTAAATTGGTGTCGTTGAAAAAAGAGTGTATTACCTAATATTGGGGTCATGGGTGAGATCGGGGTAGAAAGGGTATTGGGATGCTGGATAAGGGAGTCCCAAATAGCAAGAGTAGTGTTAATACTTTCGTTAAGTTTGATCATGGGGGGTCTGTGGGGTTTGGGAAGCCAACAGAGGTCTCGCATCGAGGTTTCCTGGAGAAGGGCTGCCTCGATTTGTAAACAGATTTTAAATGAAGAATTATGATTCCACGCCAATATTCGAGCGAGGTGTGCCGCCCTATAATATAATGACAAATTTGGGATATTGAGACCTCCTTCATCTTTTCTCAAGTATAACGTTAGGCGAGACACTCTTGGTTTTTTATAGGACCAGATAAAAGATTCTAACATTTTTTGTTGGGTGCATAAAAATTGTCTTGGTATTGAGATAGGTAGAGCCTGAAATAAATATAGATACTTTGGGATAATCATCATTTTTATGGCATTTATTCGGCCTGTCCAGGATAGGTGGCCCTTTTTGTGCCACGTATTTAGTAATGGGAAAACTACGGTTTGAAGCTTTAGAAAGTTTTCATGGAACAAATCCTGAGGGTTAGTAGGAATAGTAAGTCCCAAGTATCTTAGAGAGCTTGTGACAGCAAAAGGGGTGTTGTTATGGAGGAAGTCTATTTCTGTGGGATTTATGTGGATGGGAATGATGCTTGATTTCTCCATGTTTATAGAGTAATTAGAGAACTGTTTATATAACTCCAAGACTTGTATGAGGGCAGGGAGAGAGGTTTTAGGCGCCTGTAATGTAAAGATAATATCATCTGCAAAAAGAAGACAGGTCTGACGGATATTGCCAAACTGGATGCCAGTGATATTAGGGTCGTTTCTAATTTGAATTGCAAGTATTTCCACAGTAATGGCAAACAGCAGAGGAGATAATGGGCACCCCTGTCGGGTGCCATTAGATATTGGGAAAGTTTGGGAAATTGTGTCATTAACTTTTATCCTAGCACGGGGGTTATTATATAGTGCTTGCACTCTAGCTATAAATTTGTCTGGGAAACCAAACCTCGACAGGGCCGACCACATAAAATGCCAGTCGACCCTGTCAAAGGCCTTCTCAGCGTCTGTGGAGAGGAGAACAAGGGAGCTGTTAGAGTTGTGAGAAGCAAAGAGAGCATGAAGTAGTCTGGTGGTATTATCTTTTGCCTCACGGCCCCTGATGAATCCAACCTGGTCTGGATGGATGACTTTCGGAAGGATAGGATTAAGGCGATTTGCTAGGATCTTAGCATAGATCTTGATGTCAACGTTTATTAAGGAGATTGGCCTATAACTGCCTACATTGTCCTTAGGTTTATCAGGTTTAGGGATTACTGTAATCATGGCTTCTAATATAGGCTGGGTGAAAGAAAGACCTTGGTCTATAGACTGAAAGAGTTCGAGTAAATGAGGGCTGACTTTACCAGTTAAAAGTTGATAAAATTTGGACGAAAGGCCATCCGGACCAGGGGATTTACTACCTGGGAGAGATTTGATTGTGCGTATTACTTCCTGTAACGAGATGGGTGCATCTAGTATATCTAGGTCCTCTTGTTGGATCGTGGGGACAGCAATTGAGTCAAGGAATGACTTCATCTTATCTCTCCTCTCCAGTTCGTTTATGTTGTTTTTAATATTATATAGGGAAGTGTAGTATGAGACAAAGCTTTCTGATATGTCTTCATTTTTTGAGCTAATTGTACCTGAGTAGTTTTTGATGGATTGAATATATGAATTGAGTCTCTGTTTTTTTTAGGTATCTCGCCAGCATTCGCCCCGCTTTATTAGACTCTGCAAAAAATTTCGCCTTAGAGGTCATGGCACGCATATGCGCGTTTTCAATCAGAAATTTATTAAGAATGTCTCTTGCTTCCTTAACTTCATTTAGTTTTGGCAAGGATTGAGGTTCTTGTTTATGAGAGTTTTCTTTAGCTAGGAGAATGCTGGTTAGAGAGTCAAACTGGATAGATCTCTGTTTTTTGAGTTTTGCAGTTAGCTGTATAATGATCCCCCTAATAAAACACTTATAGGATTCCCAATTATTGGCAGGGGTAGTGTCAGAAGAAATATTAAACTCAAAGAATTCATATGTGTGTTTTATTAATTGGTCAATGATATCGGTATCTGTGAGGATATATTCGTTTAGTCTCCAGTTCAGTCTGTGATTGGGTTTGGATGTCCATCTAAACCTAGATCTAACTAGACTATGGTCGGACCAGGAGGTGTGTGAAATCTTGGAGTCTATTAGATTTGTAAGGAAGGCCTGATCACAGAATATGTAGTCAAGACGTGTGTATAGGCGTTGAGGGTGGGAAAAGAAAGTGAAATCTTTGGTAGTTGTATGCACCATTCTCCATGTGTCAAATAATGTAAGTGATTGTAGTAGAGTGTTGTTGTTATTGATCTGAGAAAGTCTCAGATAGGATCGGCCTGTCGATGTATCCAGGGAAGGATTCGATGGGAAATTAAAGTCTCCTCCTAAAAGGATAGGGCCTTTGGCTATGTCAAGGAGCTTGTTAGTGACTTTGCGGAAGAAACTAGGGGTCGGTTTATTTGGGGCATAAATATTTGCTAGAGTGATGGGTTTACCGTAGTAAAGACCCACCAAGATCAAAATCCTACCCTCAGTGTAGTGAAGGTTAAAGAGTAGACCATATCTGGTTTAATCTGGTATAGAAAGTTTAAGTGTAGGCTCTGATGTAAGTATAACACAGGCAAAAGTAAAAAAGAGGCTGTTAGGCCAGTTGGACATGGAATCTACATGAAGTGAGATTGGAACAGCAAGAGGGTTAAACAGTTCTATGATATTTGTGAACCTTTAACAATACGGCCACATCTCAATTATGACATCTAACCGAGGTAGTAGTGTCTTATAGCTAAAATACAACAAAATGGAATAAAGCAACTTCGTTCAACTCATTTATAGAGCAGATATTCAAAGATAATATGCAATAACATAAGGACACAGAATCTGAATTTTATTTTTTCCCCGGGCAGGCATTTGAGCAATTGGAGACCCTGAAGTACGGTACGGCAAAATGACTATGGGGTAAATGTACTATTATATTAAACATTACGTGTGTCGATGCTGGCTGAGTGACAGTGAGAGTATTATGATTACAGCATTTCTCAGACTGACTTATGTAGGGTCTAAATAAAGGTCCATATAGGTTCGCACCGGTAAATGTAACTATATCAACAGTATGGAGTTGTGCTGCCCTGTTTTTCATCAGGTTTGAGCTTAACTAGAAAGCATGATATAAGGGGGAGGGTTGTTAGGAAGGTCACGGTATACAGTATATTAGTCACGTGCGGGATCGTGAGAATATCTGGGCCACATTGAAAGAGTTATAGGGTGTATCTTCAGTTATCACATTAGGGGGCATACGCCACGGGTATGTGGTGTATAGACACATAAAAAAAGGAGGTATTATCTTTGTTTTGATAATGGGATTGTTTGGAGTAAACACTTCATACATACACAAAATAAACTGGTGTAACTTTGCAATGATCAGCATATAACAAATAACAAAAGACATGCTATGGAATTTGCCATTTCACAAAAGGTGAAGTGAAACAGATAAGAAAACATTCAACAGATCCGTAACCATAACAGTTCTAGCTGGGTCACAGCAACCTAGAAAACTATAATAAGAGCAGTTATTTCTCACAACAGCAAAATCTTGAAACAAATAGTCCAAAAAGTCTCTAGACAAAGTCTCTGTAAAGCCTGGGAGAAAGGAATATCAAGTTAATAGAGTAAAGTTATTAACAATCAGATTATATATTTACGTGTCCTTTCTCAAGGTGGATCATCGGCTGTATTGGCAGGGTTAAGTTGTCTTCTTTTATTCTGCTTCATTGTAGAGTCCTGCCAAGGACGTCTCTGAGGTTTGGGGGGTTCCTGTTTAGCTGGTGCTGATGGTTGAATGGAGGAATCAGCCAAATCTGGGGGGGTAATCCCAGCTGTTGACAGAACTGTTCAGCGTCTGGTGGAAAGAGACACTCAAATTTTCTTCCATTCTGGACCGCAATGATGGAGGTTGGGAAACCCCACCTATATGGAATTTTTAGGGTGCGTAGATGGGAGGTCAAGAATGAAAAATCTTTTCTCTTTTGGAGTGTTCGAGCTGAGAGGTCTTGAAATACTTGTATACGCTGACCTTGGAACATGAAAGCCAGTTGTTTTCTGGAGTGGCTGTAGATAAGCTCCCTATGCTGGAAGTTCTGGAAATGTACAATTACATCTCGGGGGGGCGAACCTTCAGGGGGCTTAGGGCGGAGTGATCTGTGGGCCCTATCAAGGATGATTTCAGGAGGATGATCAGAACTATTTTTCATTAAATCTGCAAATAATGAATGTAGATAGCCCTGAATTTCTGCCCCGAGAACCGTTTCAGGAATTCCTCTGAATCTTAAGTTACTTCTTCTAGAGCGATTCTCCAGATCGTCTAATTTGTCTTCTAATTCTACCATACGTTGGTGGTGTTGGAAGGCTTTTGTAGAAAGGTTTGCTATTTTTTGAGCTGCTATATACTCATGTTCTTCCAATGTATCCACTCTATAGCGAAGGTCAGAAATGTCTTTCTTTAGGTCCGTGCATTCAGTTTTAATGCACGCTTTAACTTGTTCAATTAGGGCTTCCATAGCTCCATAAGTGATAATGTCATCTTTTCCTATTTCAATACTTTGTGCTTGTTCTTCCGTTGTTGCATCTGTAGCCTCACACAAGCTTTCATCTTGAGGTATTTGCAGAGGTTCTAGATCCTTGTTAGATCTCTGTTTATCTGTCTGCTTGAAAAAGGAGCTCATTGCACCCTGGGATGCAGGGACCGTTTTCTGAGATTTATCGCTCCGTGTTAATTTTCTTTGTGACATTGTTGAGGGGTAAAAAGATGATTAGAGGTACCAGTGTTTAGAGAGCAGCCTGCACTTAGCTCTAATAAGACACAACTCCCCAGGGATTTTGCTCTCACAGAGCGATTACGGAGAAGGGCAATGGATATGACCCACTGCTACCAGGAGCAGTGGGAAAGGGAGGGGGAGTGTGAATAATATTCCAAGGGAGTGTATAACACAAGTGTGTAGCTGTTTAACGGCTTCTTTTTTTTGGAGTGCAAATGTCCCGTAATACAAGATACAGTGAGTAATCAATTGATAGAAGATTTCTGTGTAGGCTTGGCAAAGATAGTTACTTACACAGATCCCCGAGTCTGCAAAGTTCTGTGACGCAGCATCAAACCAGCATGGCTGTCACGGTAGCGGTCTAGGTATCACCTTTAAATCCAAAATTTTCTCGTCATATTCGATTCAGGATGTTCACCGTGTGTTCCGGAGCAAGTATATAGGCTCTACATAGAGATATCTCCCAAAATGCTGTTGTTGCATACTTATATGTCCAACTCGTTTAGAGAGCTTATAGAAGATTCCTATGTATGCTTGGCAAAGGTAGTTATTTTCACAGATCCCCGAGTCTGCTAAGTTCTGTGACGCAGCATCAAACCAGCATGGCTGTTGCAGTAGCGGTCTAGGCATCACCTTTAAATCCAAACTTTTCTTGTCATATTCGGTGCAGAGTGTTCACCGGGTGTTCCGGAGCAAATATATAGGTTCTACCTAGAGATATCTTCCAAAATGCTGTTGTTGCATACTTATATGTCCAACTCACTTAGAGAGCTTCAATGAAGTGCGACCATCTTTGTCAGCCGCTCGCCCCGCCTCCCACATTTTCAAATTTTTATGTAATCTAGTATTACATTATGTGAAAATGTGCATTACATAGAACAAACACACTTGCTATTTTACAATATAGCACATGCTAGTTTTTTAAATAGAAATACAATTGTTATTGATATGCAAAGGTGTAAATTCCGTAATTTCATTGGATCACGTTGTTCCGCAATATTGGATGCGCCATGTGGCATAATACATCACATGCAAAGGTGTAAATTCTGTAATTTGAATGGATCACGTTGTTCCACGATATTGGATGCACCATGTTGCTTCACATGCAAAGGTGTAAATTCCGTAATTTGATTGGATCACGTTGTTCCGCGATATTGGATGCGCCATGTTGCGTAATACGTCACATGCAAAGGTGTAAATTCCGTAATTTGATTGGATCACGTTGTTCCGCAATATTGGATGCGCCATGTTGCATAGGACGTCCCATGCAACAGTGACAATTCAGTAATTTGATTGTATTACGTTATTATTATTATTATTATTATTATACTTTATTTATGAAGCGCCAACATATTTTGCAGCGCTGTCCATGGATACAATTCATTTAAATAAAACAATGATATAAAACTTGTAAGAGACAGGACACAATTTGCAAACACATACAGGAGGAATTGAGGGCCCTATTTCCATGGGAACTTACAAGCTAGAAGGGTAGGAGGTTGAGTAAAAGGAGGTGAGGACTGCAAGATTGAGAAAGATGTTAATGCAGAGTTAGATGAGGGAAATGTTAGGTAATTGAAATTAATTTATTATTGAGTTGGGTGGTAGGCTTCCCTGAACAGAAAAGTGTTTAGGGAGAATTTAAAGGAAGAAAGATTAGGGCAAAGCCTGACACCATGAGGGAGAGTGTTCTAGAGGGTAGGTGCTGCATGATAGAAGTCCTGCAGTCTAGCATGAGAGGAGGTGATAGTCGCGGATGCAAGGAGCAGGTCATTGTTGGATCTTAGTGGGCGGGCTGGAGTATACTTGTTTATTAGAGAGGATAGGTAGAGGGGAGCGGCGTTGGTGAGAGCTTTGTATGTAAGTGTGAGAATTTGTCATTTAATTCTGCTGTGAATGGGGAGCCAATGAAGGAACTCACAGAGAGGTGCAACAGATAGAGTGACGGGAAATGTGGATTAGCCTGGCAGAGGCATTTAGGATGGATTGAAGGGGGGAGAGGCGGGAAAGAGGAAGGCCAGCAAGTAGGTTATTGCAGTAGTCAAGTCGGGAAATAACAAGGGAGTGGATTATTTGCTTTGTGGTGTTAGCTCTCAGAAAAGGGTGAATCTTGTAATATTGTGTAAATGGTTGCGGCAGAATGTAGAAAGTAATTGGATATGGGGGACAAAGGATAGATTTGAGCCAAGTGTAACTCTGAGGCAGCGGACTTGGAGCGATGGGGAAATGGTGATGCCGGTCAATAGGGATAGAGAAGTCAGATGTCGGCGTAGAGCTTGAGGGGGGATAAGAAGGAGCTCAGTCTTGGACATGTTAATATTTAGGTGCTGAGATGCCATCCAGGAAGAAATACCAGATAAGCAGTCGCTGACATGAGAATAGACAGAGGGAGAGGGAGCAGGGCTGGAGAGGTAGATCTGGGTGTCATCAGCATAGAGGTGATATTTGAAGCCATAACTGTTGATAAATTTACCCATCAAAGAAGTATAAATAGAGAAGAGTAGAGGACCAAGAACAGACTCATTGGAGAGCAGGAGTCGCCGGCAAATGACACAGAAAAAGACAGGAGACTGTGAGAAAGATAGGAGTGAATCCAGAAAAGGAGCAGTGTCACAGAGGCCAAAAGAGCTAAGGGTCTGTTGGAGAAGGGGGTGGTCAACTGTGTCGAAGGCAGCTGAGAGGTCAAGTATAGAGTAGTGGCCAATATTTTTAGCAGAGAGAAGATCGTTAGTAACCTTGGTAAGGGCAGTCTCAGTAGAGGTTTTTGGGGTGGAATCCAAATTGCAGGGGGTCAAGTAAGAGTAGGCGGACAGTAAATGGGTTAGGCAATTATAAACTAGTTTTTCAAGGAGTTTTTATGTTAGTGGAAGCAGTGATATGGGGCAGTAGCTTTCAGGAGAGTTAGGGTCGAGGGAGGGTTTTTTGAGTATGGGAGTAACTTTTGCATGTTTGAAAGAAGATGGGAATGAGCCGGTAGAGAGAGATAGGTTGAAGATGTGAGTAAGAACAGGAGTGAGGGTGGCAGACAGGGAGGGTATTAGATGGGAGGGGATAGGGTTGAGCGGGCAGGTAGTGAGGCGTGAGGAAGATAGTAATGAAGAAACATCATTCTCAGTGGCTGGATGGAAGATGCTGAGGGTGGCAGAGGGAGTAACTGGGCCTGTTGTTGGAATATTGCAGGTTGGTGTTGGGATGTTGCTTCAGATATCATGTGTTGTTTAAAAAGTAGTCTGTCAGGTCTTGAGCACTAAAGACAGATGGGGGGTGGAGCAACTGGGTAGAGGAGAGAGTTAAAGCTGAAGAAGAGTCGTTTAGGGTTTGAGGAAAGAGTAGATATGAGAGAAGAGAAGTAGGTTTGCTTGGCTAAGTGAAGGGCAGAAGTGTATGAACAAAGAATAAACTTAAAGTGTATGAAATCAGGTTCAGAGTGAGTTTTCCTCCAGACACGCTCAGCAGTACGGGAGCATTTTTGCAAATAGCGTGTTTGCTGAGCATGCCAGGGCTGTAACTGATAGCATGATGTTTTGCGCAGTTGGGGAGGGGCAAGTGTGTCTAATGCAGAGAATAGTTTTGTTATAGTGGGCTGTAGAGAGATCAGGGCAGGTTATAGTGGAAGTGTCAAGGAGGAGATCTTGAATAATTTTTGAAAATTGGAGAGGATCCACAGCATGTATATTTCTACAGGGGCGGGATGGAGCTGTTGCATTAATATTATAAGTGACCAGGTGATGGTCTGAAATGGGAAAAGGGCGACAGGTGAGGTCAGATATAGAACAGAGGTAGGAAAATACCAGGTTGATGGAGTATCCATCACGGTGAGTAGGGAATAGGGTGGATTGTGAGAGACCGAATGAGGATGTGAGTGAAAGAAGTTTAGAGGCAGCAGGGGCGGATGGGTTGTTAATGGGAATGCTGAAGTCCCCAAGAATTAGGGTCAGTCCAGGAGGGCGATAGATGACTGCTACTTTGAGGGAGAGGGGGGAGAACAGGCAAATACAGTGGACTTCAAAGGAGGAGAAGGAGAGAGATGGGATTCGAGGTAGATACTGATAAGTGCAGGAGGGGGAAAGCAGGATCCCAACACTGCCGACACATTTTTCACTTGGCCTACGGGTATGGCTAAAGTGAAGACCACCATGTGTGAGAGCAGCAATGGAAACGGTGTCAGAAGGAGATAGCCAGGTTTCGGTAATTGCTAAAAGGGTGAAAGCATTTGATATTAACAGGTCATGAATGGTTGTAAGTTTGTTGCAGACAGAGGGAGAGTTCCATAGTGTGCAGGTGAAAGGAGTGTGTGCGTATGGGGTGCATTGGATGGAAATGAGGTTATGTGTGTTGCTTTTTTATTAAAGTTTCTATAAGGAGTGCATGATTGGGTAATGGTGGGAATGAGAGTGGGCCCAGGATTTGGAGAGATGTCGCCTGATGCTAGTAGCAGCAAGATGGAAAGTAAGAGTAGGTGAGAATGAGATTTATAGCAGTGGGAGTATTTCTGGGAGGTGGTGCAGTTTATTGATATAGATTTTAAAATAGAAAGTAGTTCATGAGAGCCTAAGGTATGGAGAAGAAAGGAGAGAGGGACCTATATAAACTGCATGTGGAGAAGGGTAAGGTATGAGCATATGAGCATGCCTGTGGAATAGGCATAAGACTGTTAAAAGGAAAAGCAGTCCTGAAAACATAGCAGAACATTATTAAGTGCAAAAGACTGTTTGAAATGAAATAGTTTGCTTGCCTCAAATCTTCTTCACTGCTTGTCTAATTCTTAGTGCTGCCACTTAATGATGGTCTTAAATTTATAAGGCGTTTACAGACATCTGAGATTACTAAAGTTAAAAGATTGGAGACAGGGAGGTAAGTTACACCCAGGTGAGAAGACTAAGAATTGCAACAAGATCAGAGGGACAGATGCAAGCAAAACAATTGGGTGGGAATTCATTCATTCATTAAGCAAAGTTAGATAATAAAAGGATGCACATGCTGGGGACAGGATAAAAGCAGATTATAGGAGTAGTGGGTTAAAGTGACACACAGGGGTTAAGAACAGTGTAAAAAAATCCAGCAAAAACAGAGGTTTTAAAGGGACATACCAGAGGTTAAGAACAGTGTAATAAATCCAGCAAAAACAGAGGTTTTTAAAGGGACGTACCAGGGGTTAAGAACAGTGTAATAAATCCAGCAAAAATAGAGATTTTAAAGGGACATACCAGGGTTTAAGAACAGTGTAATAAATCCAGCAAAAACAGAGGTTTTAAAGGGACATACCTGAAAGTAAATGAGAAATAGCAGGGTTAGATTCAGCAGATGTGAGGCTTAAATAAGTAGCATGCTATCCAGTTGTAGTTCTTATCTAATTCTTAGTGCTGCCACTTAAAGATGGTCACTTAGACAGATGGGAGCTTAGAGAGATGGAATGCTCTGCAAACGCTCAGGCCCCAGCAAACGCTTTCCCCTATTTTCTTGTTTAAGCTATGTTGTTTGTATGAACACAGTGATATGCCATCATGTATAATTGTAAAGGTTGTTGGTTTATATTAGGAGAACCTGTTGTTCAGCGATATTGGATGCGCCATATTGGCGAATGAGAACAGAAGTTTAAAACCATGATTTTCTGAGTTTATAGATTGTGTCAATCTTTTACATTGTTCAAACATAGATGATAAAAGATCTAAAATATTTAGACTGATGGCTGTCTGGTGGAAGAAACGAATGAAGTCAATGTGTTGTTGATCCCGAATATATTTTAAGGCAAGTGATAAGCCATGAATATTCTTCATTGTTTGTCAACAATATCTTCACATTAACAAATAATTTATGTGTTGTGTTTAATTGTATACATTGTAATTTCCAAAACATGCACATCTGTATATGAAGTAATTTTTCAATATGCATTCACCTATATCATATGATATATAATGTATATTTTAATTGTGTGACATAATAAATCATGTATACATTAAGAGATGTTAAGGCCTAATATTTATTATTTATTTAAATGTTCAATATTGTGCCAAGTATCGATTCAACATTGTTGTGATCCAAATAATATAGCACTGTGAGCATGAAATTCAAATGTAACTCTTAAAGGGACACCAAACCCTAAAGTAATATTTCATTAGTTATGTAGAACATACAATTTTAACCAACTTTCCAATGAGCTTTTATTATAAAATGTGCTTTATTCTCTTGGTATAATTTGTGGATGGAGCATCAATACACTGAGCCATTGACAGTATATATGCGTATATATATATATATATATATATGCAGCCACCAATCAGCAGATAGAAGCTAGTATCTTTGCTGCTCCTGAGCTTTCCTAGATAAACGTTTCAGCAAAGGATAACAAGATAATGAAGCAAATTAAATAATATAAGTAATTTTGAAAGATGTTTAAAATGTTATGCTATGTCAAAATCCCGAAAGAGAATATTTGGCTTTCATGCACCTTTAAATGAAATCCATTTCCCAAAGAAGTAAAACACTTTAAGCTAGCTTTCCAAAAATACACTTTATTTTACGTATTCAATGTTGAAAACAAATTGAAAGAAATATGGCATACAGGCTTTTTTTAAAAAATACATTTGCTTTATTTAACAAACACATGTAGACATACCAATAAACCATAAGGATTAGTATATGTTAGCATATTTTCTTGTTTAAGCTATGTTGTTTGGATCAACACAGTGATATGCCATCTTGTATAATTGTAATGGTCATTGGTTTGTATTAGGAGAACACGTTTGGACATCACATCACAGAAACAAATTAATCTAATCAACAAGGACAGAATGTGATGATGTTGTCTCAACACACTTGTAAAAACACACTCTGCAAAAAATCCGCCTCCATGGATCCGGTCCCATAGAAGCCTATTAAATACAGAGTAGGCTCCACAAGTGTAAGAAGACAACATCACATAATTATCCTTTACACTTTAACTTTAAATTAAAAACAATAATATATAAACATAATTACTTCTTCTTCCTTCCCTTCTTTCCATGACAGTGAGGCTCTGGAGTGGTCAAATGCCTCCCCAGACGTGTCCTCATTGGAGATGGTTAGGGAAGGGGGGGGGGGGAGGAGTACTGTGAGTGATTAGGGATTGACCAGGCAGAGTAGGAGATGGAAGAGGCACAGGAGCTGATGGTCCAGGAGCTGATGGTCCAGGCTCTTGTGGTCTTCCCATTTCGGGATATGGTCTGCTTGCCACCTCCCAGGGGACCTGCAATATGTTATTTATAATATTTACCATATTTGTTTGTCCTTCTATCAGGGGTTTCAATGCATTGGTCATAAACTGTGTGTGCGCCTGTTGTGCCCTCCGGGAGCCCTGCATTTCCTGTAGGAAGACCCTCATCAGCTCAGGCATTGTGGGGGGGATGTATTCGTCACAGGGAGCTGCTGCATGGGGGGGGGGGGCATCTTCTGCAGGGGTATCTTCTGCAGAGATATCCTCCTGTTCTCTTTGAGGTGGCTTGTCACCTTCTGCACCACTCTCATGCCTGGGTGAAGGAGGAGCATGTTCCTGCTGTGTTTCCTCCTCACCGGCCTCAGGCTCTGTATATTTTAAAATTAAAGAAATAAGAGATATTAGCACAGTTCCAAATAAAGATGTAAATGTTATATTTGAAAGTTTATTAAAGAGGCTGCCTTAGTAATTCAATTACATCCAAAATAAATCAATACGATTTACGTATTTGAAAACCAGTCGTTTGGACATCTAGATGGTCAATATTAATGTATTTTTGTGTGTGTCTTAAATATGTTTAAATTCACACATAATCTGGAGACTAGATACTAATGTGATAGTTTTTCTTCAAATACAACTTTCTCAAGGTAATTCTGAATGCGTTTTCGGAATAATGTTTAAAAAGCGGAATTGCGTTAGTCATATCCATATTTATTTTGAGTGTAAATGTGTTATGAGGTGGATGAAAAGAAATTAGTAAATGTCCTTACCAGAAGATGAGAAGTGCCGGTTCCCGGTATCGATCCCTCCTTGGATACTGACTAGGGATACCTCGGAGATGTTGGGATGCAGCAAGAAAAGGTTGTGGGAGGACATCAGGGATGCTGTCAACGCAGTGGGGGATTTCATGTCCCTCCTGAACTCCCCCACTGCGTTGACAGCATCCCTGATGTCCTCCCACAACCTTTTCTTCATTGCAGGGGTGGCCTTCGGTGCCTGCAGCCTCTTAGCCCTCTCTATATAGGCCTCCCTGGCATACCTCCCTGGCATACCTCTCCTCCCTCTGCCTGGGTTTCCCCTGTGATGTGAGCCTCTGTTCTCTGGACTGTATTGCACCCTGTCTGCACTCCTGCCTTGTCCCACTGGGCCCAGCCACTTGTTCGTCTTCAACAATGTGGCTTGTCCCACCCACCCTCACCTCTCCCACTCTCTCCCCTAATCTCCTCCCTAATATCCTGCCTCATCTCATCCTTAATCTGCTACCTAATCTCCTCCCTAATCTCTTCCCTACTATTTCTTCCCGTCATACCTTTTCAGAAGGTGAAAGTGTACAAATGAAAGGGGGTCAAAATAATGATAAAAAAATAAAAAGTGTTCAAAGTGTGAATGGGTTTTAGAAAATAGGAACTTCACAAAGGTGGAAAACAGCACACAATTTCTTAGTTGATGAGCACAGAATACAGAACTTGCCAAGTCCCCTTATCCAATTTGTAACATAGAGATTCCAACCTCCAAGTTTGGCATAAAAAGACCTTTATTTTTAACATAGGGTCCAGAGCAAACAATACAACGTCCCAGGCCCTTACTGGGTCCTTAGTCATGTACTGTATACTTGATTATACACAGGTTTGGGATTTTTAAACTCTCACCTGTTACCTGTTACCATGGGAGTATTTCAGACTCAATAATGACATCTTGTGGATGTGAAACAGTACTACATCTCTTAGTAATTTCTCAAAATAATCCCATGGGCACAATCTTAGTATATGAATTATCATAAAACCACTTATAAACCTAAATATACACAATTAAAAAAGGAGAAAATAGCACTTAGCAGCAGGGACCAATAAACGTATGATATTAGAAAAACAAAGAACAAAAAATAGACAATCAGAGAATCAGAACATTAGTTCAAAGAAATAAATTCCAGTCATAGTCTTTGTTAAGACCTTTAGGGATGAGGGATTCCAATTTATAGATCCAGAACATTTCTCCGTTTTTTAATAAATGTTCTCTATCCCCTCCTCTCCTAGGTCTAACAATCTTCTCTATCATTTGGAATCTCAACTGACTTATATTATGACCCATAGAGAGGAAGTGAGAGGATACGGGTGCAACTTTATTCTTTTGTCTGATGTTGGATTTATGTTCCATCATCCTCTCCCTTACCTCTCTAGAGGTCTCACCCACATACATTAATCCCCACAGACACTTAATTAAGTAAATGACGAATGTGGATCTACATGTCAAATAGTCTCTTATTTGCTATTTCTTCCCATTTATTGGATGGTACAAATGTTCCCCTTTTATCATAGAACTACAATGACTACAGTTGAGGCATGGATAACAGCCATTTTTCTTTACACCTATCGTTGTCTGGATGTTAGTTCTTCCACTACCTATGTCAGTATGCACCAGCATGTCCTTGATACTTTGATTTTTTCTATAAGCCAAGGGTTCTTTTAAAAATTCATCCACTTGAGGATTACATTCCCTCAATATGTACCAATGTTTTTTTTAATATCCCTGTAATTTTTCGGCTTAATTTATTATATTGAGTCACAAATATATTATCCCTTTCCTGTTTTTTGGTTTTTCTAGTTTCCTGGTTTTCATTAGTGACTACATTTACCTGTAATTGGACTAATTTGGGGGGATAACCTCTGATAATGAATTTGTCTGCCATTTCCCCTAGCCTGTGTTTGCATTTGTTTGTATCAGATATAATCCGTTTTACACTTCACTTGTAAATTGATTTTTTGGAATTGCCTTGAATATATTCTCAAGATGACAGCTACCATATTTTAGTAAATTGTTTCTGTCAGTACTTTTGGTATATAAATCTGTCTTAAGAAAACCCTCTTCAATGGATACATACGTGTCCAGGTATTCTATGCCTATTTCACTCATGTTTAAAGTGAATTTTAACCCTCTCACTGAGTAATTTAGGTCCTGTACAAAGGCTAATAGGCTACCAATGTCAGCCCCCCCCCCACACGCCCACACGCCAAACACATCATCTATGTACCTCCACCAGGAGGCACCATAGAGCTGGAACTGACTGTGAGGGTACACAAAGTAATCCTCAAAGCTGTTCATGAAAATGTTAGCGTATATGGGGGCGATGATGGAGCCCATAGCCGTCCCCTGTTTTTGCAAGTAAAAGGAATCCATAAATAAAAAATAATTTTGATGTAATATTACTGTCAAAAGGTTTATTAACACTTTGAGTGCTAATGACGGCTCTGAGTCGACACAGAGTTTCTCACTCTGGTGCTAATGACGGCTCAGAGCCGTCATGAGCACTCTCCCACCTTGAGGGAGATCTGGGGGCTCCTAACTGCTCCTATCCTGGTGATCATGCCTGTAAAGTGACAGGCATCGCCGGCGCTTCACGTGATACGCGGTGACATCACGCCCAATAACGTGATGACGTCACCGCGCAACTTTATTTATACTTAACAATGTTAAGTATAGGAGGAGGGGGCATGATGCTTAAAAGCCTGTATCTCAGGCATCTAAGCAGCTACAGACCCCCAAGACCGACTGTTGGAAAGGTAATCGCCTAACCTTTCCAACAGTGTAAGTCTTGGGGGTCAGTAAAAACAAATTAAAAAAAACATAGAAAATATTAGCACCCAGGTGGGAAAGTGCTTAGCACTCAAAGGGTTAAAACACAAATTTCTCTCTCTGTGTAATCACTGTCAGATCTTAGTAAATTTTCAACTGCTGTAATGCCGCTTGTGTGTTTGATTGAAGTGTATAAACTACACACATCTAGGGAAAATAAAATACATTTATCACCAACATAGCCTAAATCTTTTATTTTTGACAAGAAATCATTAATGTCCTTTACATAAGATGTGGTTTTCTTAATCAGTGGCTGCAACACTCTAGCAAAAAAAGATGGAAATGGGAGAAAAAACAGACCCTATGCCTGCCACAATTGGTCATCCTGGTGGTTTCTCTTTGGCTTTATGTATCTTTGGCAGTACATATAGGACTAGACTGATTGGATTTTCAACAGTTAAAGGGACAGTCTAGTCAAAATGAACCATTCATTATCCAGATAGGACATGTCATTTTAATCAACTTTCCAATTTACTTTTATCATCAAATTTCCTTTTTTCTCTTGGTATTCTTAGTTGAACCTAAACCTAGGTAGGCTCATATGCTAATATCTAAGCCGTTGAAGGCTACCTCTAATCACATGCTTTTTAAATTGCTTTTCACAACAAAAGACTTGATAGTTCATGTGAGCCATATAGATAACACTGTGTTCAGGCACAGAAAGTTATTTAAGATTTAGCACAACACAATGCTAAATGCAAGTCAATAGATAATAAATAGTCGCAGTCATGTTATCAGGGGGCTGTCAGAAGGTTCTTAGATACAAGGGGGCCTATCTATCAAGCTCCGTATGGAGCTTGATGCCCCGTGTTTCTGGCGAGCCTGCAGGCTCGCCAGAAACAGCAGTTATGAAGCAGCAGTCACAAAGACCGCGGCTCCATAACTTGTCCACCTGCTCTGAGCAGGCGGACAGACATCGCCGGAAATCAACCGAGTACGATCGGGTTGATTGACACCCCCCTGCTGGTGGCCCATTGGCCGCAAGTCTGCAGGGGGCGGTGTTGCACCAGCAGCAATATGCTCGCCGTCTTCAGCGAGGTCTGACTGACCTCATCCGCACTGTCGGATCAGGTCTGCCAGACTTTCTTAAATAGGGACCAAGGTAATCACAGAGGTAAAACGTATAATAATATAACTGTGTTGGTTATGCAAAACTGGGGAATGGGAAATAAAGGGATTATGTATCTTTTAAAACAATAAAAATTCTATTGTAGACTGTCCCTTTAAGGCTGTTTTGAACTTTTCTGTTATTATATCATGTTGAACTGCTTGTTTTAGAATATTGTCTATCTCTTTGCTTATCTGAATTGTGGGGAACATGGGTAGTTCTTGATACACATTCTTATCCGCTAGTTGTCCGCTTTATTTCTTGTCAAAGATAAAAGATTTAGGCTATGTTGGTGATAAATGTATTTTATTTTCCATAGATGTGTGCAGTTTATACACAATCAAACACACGAGTGACATTACAGCAGTTGATAGTTTACTAAGATCTGACAGTGATTACACAGAGAGAGAAATTTGTTTTTTAATAAACCTTTTGACAGTAATATTACATCAAAATATTTTTTTTGCTTTCAAAAACAGGGGATGGATATGGGCTCCAACATCACCCCCACATACGTCAACATATTCATGAACAGCTTTGAGGATTACTTTGTGTACCCTCACAGTCTGTTCCAGCTCTCTGGTGCCTCCTGGTGGAGGTACATAGATGATGTGTTTGGCGTTTGGGGGGGGGGGCGACGTTGGTAGCCTTTGTACGGGACCTAAATGACTCAGTGAGAGGGTTAAAATTCACTTTAAACATGAGTGAAATAGGCTGGCATAGAATACCTGGACATGTATGTATACATTGAAGAGGGTTTTCTTAAGACAGATTTATATACCAAGAGTACTGACAGAAACAATTTACTAAAATATGATAGCTGTCATCCTAAGAATATATTTAAGGCAATTCCAAAAATTCCATTTACAAGGTAAAACGGATTATATCTGATACAAACAAATGCAAACACAGGCTAGAGGAAATGGCAGAAAAATACATTACCAGAGGTTATCCCCCCAAATTAGTCCAAGAACAGCTAAATGTAGTCACCAATGAAAACCAGGAAAATAGAAAAACAAAAAAACAGGAAAGGGATAATATGAAATTTGTGAATCAATATAATAAATTAAGCCGAAAAATTATGGGGATATTAAACAAACATTGGCACATATTAAGGGAATGTAATCCTCAAGTGGATGAATTTAAAAAGTACCCATGGCAGCTTATAGAAAAAAATCAAAGTATCAAAGACATGTTTGTGCATACTGACATAGGTAGTGGAAGAACTAACATCCAGACAAGTATAGGAGTAAAGAAAAATGGCTTTTATCCATGCCGCAACTGTAGTCATTGTAGTTCTATGATAAAAAGGGGAACATTTTCACCATCCAATAAATGGGAAGAAATTCCAAATAAGAGACTATTTGACATGTAGATCCATATTTATCATTTACTTAATTAAGTGTCTGTGTGGATTAATTTATGGGGGTGAGGCCTCTAGAGAGGTAAGGGAGAGGATGATGAAACATAAATCCAACATAAACAAAAGATAAAGATGTATCCTCTCACTTCCTCTCTATGGGTCATAATATAAGTCAGTTGAGATTCCAGATGATAGAGAAGATTGTTAGACCTAGGAGAAGAGGGGATAGAGAACATTTATTAAAAAACAGAGAAATGTTCTGGATCTATAAATTGGAATTCCTCACCCCTAAAGGTCTTAACAAAGACTATGACTGGAATCTATTTCTTTGAACTAATTTTCTGATTCTCTGATTTTTTTTGTTCTTTGTTTTTCTGAAATCATAAGTTTATTGGTCCCTGCTGCTAAGTGCTATGTTCTCCTTTTTTAATTGTATATATAGGTTTTTAAGTGGTTTTATGTTAATTCATATACTAAGATTATCCCCATGGGATCATTTTGAGAAATTACTAAAAGATGTAGCATTGTTTCACATCCACAAGATGTCATTATTGAGTCTGAAATGCTCCCATGGTAACAGGTGAGAGAATACAAAGCACAAACCTGTGTATAAACAAGTATACATGACTAACGGCCCAGTAAGGGCCTGAAATGTTGTATTGTTTGCTCTGGACCCTATGTGAAAAATAAAGGTCTTTTAGAAAATAGGGTAAGGGGTAGTAAGAAACAGACAAATGTATAAAAAAGGACTCAATGAGGGTGTGTAAACAATAAATATAACAAAATATAACAATTAGATGGGTATAGGTTTAAAGGGAATGGGATATTGAGTGTATGTGTTTGTATGTAGTGTAACTGCTATGTGTATGTATGTATTGAAAGTGTTTCTTTTCAGACTTGTAATACCTACGTTACAAAGAGTGCGCAATAAACATTACGCATGCGCTATTTGCGCACAGCCATAACCTTTAACTTGTAATCTAGGCAAATAATTCTTAAAATACTCTTTTTCTAGTTGTCAGGGTTTTTTCCCTGCTTTGTTTGCCATGTGCTGCTGGCAGCCATTTTACTCACCTCTCTTGCTGACTCTGGTGCATAGTGTGTGATGCTGCTCATTTCCTGCACACCCTTTTATGGCCAGACTGGTGTACATCATCCATGTGAGACAGGTTGCAGTCTTAGAATTGTGATGTCATCACTTATTATTTAAAGGGCCTCTGTTCAGTATGCTTTGCCCTTGCGTTGTCTCAGACCTGTTTGTGAGTTCCATTTCCTGTGTATTACCTGGCTTTCTGACGTCCTTCCTGGTTCCTGATCCCTGGCTTGTTCCTGACTCTGCTGTTCCCCTTGTTCCTGATTTGTCTGACTACTCGCTTTGGCTCCTGACTCGGCTCGTCTTTCTACTCGCCTTGGCTCCTGACTCGGCTCGTCTGACTACCAGCTCTGTTTTTGACTCCTGGCTTGTTATTTGACATGTGGACTTTTTATTATTTTTTGTTATTAATAAAGGTGTGATTATTTTTGCACTTCTCTTCTTAGTCTGATTCCTGGCACCCTGACACTAGTGTGAAAATATTACTGATACACCCAATGTTTTCAATGTTATCTTATTTGGTTCAGTGTTTGTTCTGTTTGTGTTCATATATTCATGTTCATTCGAATATAGGCCACGCAGAAACTATATCTATAGGGGTCAATTTAACAATGCCTGGCGGATATGATACGCTGCATCGTATCATGTCCGCCAGACATTGCTGAATGCAGACAGCATACTCTGTCGGCATTCAGCATTGCACAAGCAGTTCTAGTGAACTGCTTGTACAATGCCACCCCCTGCAGATTTGCGGCCAATCTGTCGCTAGAAGGGGGTGTCAATCAGCCCGATCATGCACGATCAGGCGGATTGCTGTACGCCGCTTCAGAGGAGGTGTATGAGTTAAGGAGCAGCGGTCTTAAGACCACTGCTTCTTGACTCCTGTTTTGGGTGAGCCTGAAGGCTTGCGCAGAAACAGGGGAATTTGGCCCCAATCGGGCCATCATAAATCGGCATACAAAGAGAGAAGCGCTCTACCAGGAACGAACAACAGCTCAGTGGCTTGTTCTATGGCGATTTACCACCCGGAAGCAGCCTCTTTTAGACCAGTGTGCTTTTCACAGAAGAAAACTTTCCTGAAGTATATCAGTCTGATCCCGCCAAGTAAGGTCAGTCCAGCCCCGAAATACCAGGCAATTCTCCTCTGAACAAGGAACATGACAACCCCAGACGATCGTTTCGGCCTCCTATGGGCCTCGTCAGTGAGGTGCAGCCACATTCCTCTTAGCACACTGGGCAAGGAGTCCTCATAAATCGGCCCCATAGTGTGAGACTACGACACATTATTAGAAATAATATAAACACTTTAGTAACTCTTTATTCCAAACTTGGAATGTTTGCCCTAATGACACCTAGACCTGTCTAGTTCAACATATCCCAATAATATACCCATGCTGCCTTAAACTTAAAGGGACAGTCTACACCAGAATTGTTATTGTTTTAAAAGGTAGATAAATCCTTTATTACCCATTCCCCAGTTTTGCATAACCAACACAGTTATATTAATATACTTTTAACCTCTGTGATTATCTTGTATCTAAGCCTCTGCAAACTGCCCCTTTATTTCAGTTCTTTTGACAGACTTGCAGTTTAGCCAATCAGTGCCTGCTCCCAGATAACTTCACGTGCATGAGCACAGTGTTATCTATATGAAACACATGGACTAACACCCTCTAGTGGTGAAAAACTGTTAAAATGTATTCTGAAAAGAGGTGGCCTTCAAGGTCTAAGAAATTAGCATATTACCCTCCTAGGTTAAGCTTTCAACTAAGAATACCAAGAGAACAAAGCAAAATTGGTGATAAAAGTAAATTTGAAATTTTTTTAAAATTACATGCCCTATCTGAATCATGAAAGTTTATTTTGGACTAGACTGTCCCTTTAACAATCTAAAACCATCTAGTCTAGTAGACAAAGCATTCATATGAGGTAAATGGGCCTAACAGCAACTGTATGATATAACCACTTTTCACACAATGAGGCTGATATATGTATACTAATATATTTATGTTAACATAGACCTATCCTAGCAGCTAGTGGCCGGAGCTTCGGAGGAGATGAACAGCTCATTGGATCTAACCTCTTATCTAGCTATTTAAGGCACACCCCTGCCATCTGAAAATCTTTTCTTTTTATTTAAAAAAAGGTATAGTCCACTAGATGGCCTCCATAACAAAGCAGAATATGTAAAAATACCCAATCTAATGCCTGATAAATGACAGGTGAACTACATCCCAACACCAGCCTGCAATATTCCAACAACAGGCCCAGTTACTCCCTCTGCCATCCTCTGCATCTTCCATCCAGCCACTGAGAATGAAGTTTCTTCCTTACTATCTTCTTCATGCCTCACTTCCTGCCCGCTCGACCCAATCCCTTCCTATCTAATACCCTCCCTGTCTTCCACTCTCACTCCTGCTCTTAGTCACATCTTCAACCTATCTTTCTCTACCGGCTCTTTCCCATCTTCTTTCAAACACGCAAAAGTCACTCCCATACTCAAAAAACCCTCCCTCGACACCAATTCTCCTGAAAACTACCATCCCATATCACTGCTTCCACTAACATCAAAACTCCTTGAAAAACTAGTTTACAATTGCCTAAACCACTTCCTGTTCACCAACTCTTTGCTTGACCCCCTGCAATCTGCATTCCGTCCCAAACACTCAACTGAGACTGCCCTTACCAAGGTTACTAACGATCTTCTCTGTGATAAAAATATTGGCCACTACTCTATACTCATCTTACTTGACCTCTCAGCTGCCTTTGACACAGCTGACCATCCCCTCCTCCTACAGACCCTTAGCTCTTTTGGTTTCTGTGGCACTGCTCTTTCCTAGATTCACTCCTATCTTTCTCACAGGTCTTTTTCTGTGTCATTTGCTGGTGACTTCTCCTCTACTATGCCTCTGTCTGTTGGAGCACCTCAGGGATCTGTTCTGGGTCCTCTACTCTTCTCGATCTATACTTCTTAGCTGGGTAAACTTATCAACAGTTATGGCTTCAAATATCACCTCTATGCTGATGACACCCAGATCTACCTCTCCACCCCTGCTCTCTCTCCCTCTGTCCTGTCTCATGTCAGCGACTGCTTATCTGGTATTTCTTCCTGGACGGCCTCTCACCACCTAAAGATTAACATGTCCAAGACTGAGCTCCTTCTTATCCCCCCTTCAAGCTCTACACCCACTTCTGACTTCTCTATCCCTGTTGACGGCATCACCATTTCCTCATTGCCCCAAGTCCGCTGCCTCGGAGTTACACTTGACTCAAATCTATCCTTCATCCCCCATATCCAATTGCTTTCTACATCCTGCCGCAAGCATCTATGCAATATTTCCAAGATTCGCCCTTTTCTGAGCGCTGACACCACAAAGCAAATAATCAACTCCCTTGTTATTTCCCAACTTGCCTGCTGCAATAACCTACTAGCTGGCCTTCCTCTTTCCCGCCTCTCCCCCTTCAATCCATCCTAAATGTCTCTGCCAGGCTGATCCACATTTCCCTTTGCTCTGTATCTGCTGCACCTTTCTGCGAGTCCCTTCATTGGCTCCCCATTCACAGCAGAATTAAATTCAAAATTCTCACCCTTACATACAAAGCTCTCACCAATACCGCTCCCCTCTACCTATCCTCTCTAATCAACAAGAATACTCCAGCCCACCCACTAAGATCAATGACCTGCTCCTTGCATCCGCGACTATCACCTCCTGTCATGCTAGACTGCAGGACTTCTGTCGTGCAGCACCTACCCTCTGGAACACTCTCCCTCGTGCTGTCAGGCTTTGCCCTAATCTTTCTTCCTTTAAATGTTCCCTGAAGACTTTTCTGTTCAGGGAAGCCTACCACCCAACTCAATAATAAATTAATTTCACTTACCTAAACATTTCCCTCATCTAACTCTGTATTAACATCTTTCTCAATCTTGCAGTCCTCACCTCCTGTGTCTCAACCTCCTACCCTTCTAGATTGTAAGTTCCCATGGGAATAGGGCCCTCAATCCCTCCTGTATGTGTTTGTAAATTTGGTTCTGTCTCTTACAAGTCTTATATTGTTTTATTTAAATGAATTGTATCCATGGATAGCGCTGCAGAATATGTTGGCGCTTCATAAATAAAGTATAATAATATAATAAAAATATTCTTTTATTTTATATCTCATAAGCACCAAATATATATTGTTTTGGTTAAACCCATAAAAGGTTGCCCACACTTCCACATTGTTCACAGCAATTTAAACTGGCAGTTTACTCATTTACTCTACTTACTTTTTTAACCTTATATACTTAACATTACCTTATAAATTGTTAGCATGTATGCATTAACATGTGCCTGGGTCTGGCTTAGGCATCTATATAATTAAATTGATTATGCCATTGAAACGTTATCTTTTCTCCTAGATGCAACTTTCTTATTATGTTTTTATCACATTTTCTGTTCAATATTAACCCCTGGACTCAGAACAAGATCCAAAAAAATCCTATATTAAAAAATTAAGGGACTGAAAAAATGAGGAATACTACATCTAATGTATAAAGATTTGATGTGAATATCTGATATATTGAGGCATATTTAAGAAATGTCTTGCAGACCTGATCCGACAGTGCAGATCAAGTCCGCAAGACATTGCTAAATGCGGAGAGCAATACGCTCTCCACATTTAACATTGCACCGGCAGCTCACAAGAGCTGCTGGTGCAACGCCGCCCCCTGCAGACTCGCGGCCATCGCGGCTGCCAGCAGGGGTGTCAATCAAACCGATCGTACTCGATCGGGTTGAATTGTTGCGATTCCTGTCCGCCTGCTCAGAGCAGGCAGACAGGGTTATGTAGCAGCAGTCTTTGTGACCGCTGCTTCATAACTGCTGTTTCTGGCGAGTCTGAAGACTCGCCAGAAACACAGGGCGTCAAGCTCCTTTCGGAGCTTGATAGATAGGCCCCTTCCTTTTCACTTTGCATTGTGTATGCTTTAATTATCCCTCAATAAAAAATAAATAGGGAAATGTTCTGGATTTATAAGTTGGAATAATTAACCCCTAGAGGTTTAAACAGGGAATTTGATTCAGTTAAAGCATACTTTGCCAAATGGCAAAAGCTGATCCTAGGTTAGAGAGATAACTTACACTCACAACTTTTATCAGCTGTTTCTGATGTATAAAATCGACAAGGCCCAGTGGCGTATTTAGAGTTTGTGCTGCCCTAGGCACTGAATATCTGCTGCCCCCTATCCCTCCCCACAATAAGGTTTTAAGTGTTTTTGGACATAATATTTTTTCATCAGGGAGTAATGTGAATTTTGCTGTGGCATTTCCAAAATAAATGTATGCACACACAGTCACAGACGCATACACACACAGAGTTATATACATACAAGCGTGTGCACACACACACACACAGACACACACAAATATATATACACACACATATATCTTTCTATTGCTGCAATATACATAAAAACCCAAACACAGATTTGTTTTAAGCAATACCTCCCCAAACAATACTAAGCTCTGAAAAACAACAGAACTAAAGGCAATAGCTAGCCAAATTAAAGAAAGGTTCAGAGCTACCGCTAAACTATAAGTTCCATGGGCAGTCTCTTATTATACCCATCTAGAATGTAAGCTCTTTGGGCATAATCTCCCATTATGTACATGTATAATACTTCTAAAATACCTGTAATGTTTTTACAACTATAGCCACAAAAAAGTGCTACCCCCTCCCAATCTGCCGCCCTAGGCAAGTGCCTTGTTTGCCTATGCCAAATTACACCCCTGACAAGGCCCAAGAAAAGACATAAGGAAGAGAGGGGAAAGAGAGTAAAATAGAATAGGAGCAATTAGAATGTCCAAGGTAGGAAAAGAAGGAGGGGAGGGTTTTTCCCCCCGGAGTTCTTCTCTTGGAGGTATCCAATTATGTTTAATGCATTGTATGCATTAAGGTTTAAAACTGAAATATTTTGTTAATGTCATCAAAGCAAACTCCTTCCCTTACTATATAGACAAAAGATTATAAAACAAATGGTTTGCTTCATTGTTTCCTAGATATTTTGTTTATTAGTTCCTAAGAGAGTAAACAGTTGCTCTCCCTCACTAATTTACAGAAAAACATATTTAAATCCATATTGTTATTTGTTTAGAAAAAATATCGCCTAGATTTAGAGTTCTGCGGCCAAAGGGGTGCGTTAGCTACGCATACTTTTTTTCCCCCGCACCTTTTAAATACCGCTGGTATTTAGAGTTCACAGAAGGGCTGACTTAGGCTCCAAAAAGGGAGCGTATAGCATAATTTACCGCCACTGCAACTCTAAATACCAGCGGTGCTTACGGACGCGGCCAGCTTCAAAAACGTGCTCGTGCACGATTCCCCCATAGGAAATAATGGGGCCGTTTGAGCTGAAAAAAAATCTAACCCCTGCAAAAAAGCAGCGTTCAGCTCCTAACCCAGCCCCATTGTTTCCTATGGGGAAACACTTCCTCAGTCTGCACCTAACACCCTAACATGTACCCAGTCTAAACACCCCTAACCTTACACTTATTAACCCCTAATCTGTCGCCCCTGCTATCACTGACCCCTGCATATTATTATTAACCCCTAATCTGCCGCTCCGTACACCACCGCCACCTACGTTATCCCTATGAACCCCTAATCTGCTGCCCCTAACACCGCCGACCCCTATATTATATTTATTAACCCTTAATCTTCCGCCCCCAACGTCGCCGCCACCTACCTACAATTATTAACCCCTAATCTGCCCTCCCTAACATCACCGACATCTAACTTCAAGTATTAACCCCTAATCTGCCGACGGACCTCACAGCTACTCTAATAAATGTATTAACCTCTAAAGCTAAGTCTAACCCTAACACTAACACCCCCTAACTTAAATATAATTTTTATCTAACGAAATAAATTATTTCTTATTAAATAAATTAATCCTATTTAAAGCTAAATACTTACCTGTAAAATAAACCCTATTATAGCTACAATATAAATAATAATTATATTGTAGCTATTTTAGGATTAATATTTATTTTACAGGCAACTTTGTATTTATTTTAACCAGGTACAATAGCTATTAAATAGTTAATAACTATTTAATAGCTACCTAGTTAAAATAATTACAAAATTACCTGTAAAATAAATCCTAACCTAAGTTACAATTAAACCTAACACTACACTATCAATAAATTAATTAAATAAACTACCTACAAATATCTACAATTAAACCTAACACTACACTATCAATAAATAAATTAAATACAAATAAATACACTAACTAAAGTACAAAAAATTAAAAAGAACTAAGTTACAAAAAAATAAAAAAGAACTAAGTTACAAAAAATTAAAAAAATAATTTACAAACATTATAAAAATATTACAACAATTTTAAGTTAATTACACCTACTCTAAGCCCCCTAATAAAATAACAAAGCCCCCCAAAATAAAAAATGCCCTACCCTATTCTAAAATAAAAATTGAAAAGCTCTTTTACCTTACCAGCCCTTAAAAGGGCCTTTTGCGGGGCATGCCCCAAAGAATTCTGCTCTTTTGCCTGTAAAAAAAACATACAATACCCCCCCAACATTACAACCCACCACCCACATACCCCTAATCTAACCCAAACCCCCCTTAAATAAACCTAACACTAAGCCCCTGAAGATCTTCCTACCTTGTCTTCATCATGCCGGGTATCACCGATCCGTCCAGAAGAGGCTCCGAAGTCTTCCTCCTATCCGGGCTGAAGAGGTCCATCATCGGCTGAAGTCTTCATCCAAGCGGGGGTTGAAGAGCTCCATCATCGGCTGAAGTCTTGATCCAAGCGGGGGCTGAAGAGGTCCATCATCCGGCTGAAGTCTTCTATCAAGCGGCATCTTCAATCTTCTTTCTTCCGGCTCCATCTTCATCCCGCCGACGCGGAACATCCATCCTGGCCAACGACTTCCCGACGAATGGCGGTTCCTTTAAGGGACGTCATCCAAGATGGCGTCCTTCGAATTCCGATTGGCTGATAGGATTCTATCAGCCAATCGGAATTAAGGTAGGAAAATTCTTATTGGCTGATGGAATCAGCCAATCAGATTCACGTTCAATCCGATTGGCTGATCCAATCAGCCAATCAGATTGAGCTTGCATTCTATTGGCTGATTGGAACAGCCAATAGAATGCAAGCTCAACCTGATTGGCTGATTGGATCAGCCAATCGGATTGAACTTGAATCTGATTGGCTGATTCCATCAGCCAATCAGAATTTTCCTACCTTAATTCCGATTGGCTGATAGAATCCTATCAGCCAATCGGAATTCGAGGGACGCCATCTTGGATGACGTCCATTAAAGGAACCATCATCGTCGGGAAATAGTCGGCCAGGATGGATGTTCCGCGTCGGCGGGATGAAGATGGAGCCGGAAGAAAGAAGATTGAAGATGCCGCTTGATAGAAGACTTCAGCCGGATGATGGACTTCTTCAGCCCCCGCTTGGATGAAGACTTCAGCCGATGATGGACCTCTTCAGCCCCCGCTTGGATGAAGATTTCAGCCGATGATGGACCTTAGGGGCTTAGTGTTAGGTTTATTTAAGGGGGGTTTGGGTTAGATTAGGGGTATGTGGGTGGTGGGTTGTAATGTTGGGGGGGGTATTGTATGTTTTTTTTACAGGCAAAAGAGCAGAATTCTTAGGGGCATGCCCCGCAAAAGGCCCTTTTAAGGTCTGGTAAGGTAAAAGAGCTTTTCAATTTATATTTTAGAATAGGGTAGGGCATTTTTTTATTTTGGGGGGCTTTGTTATTTTATTAGGGGGCTTAGAGTAGGTGTAACTAGCTTAAAATTGTTGTAATATTTTTATAATGTTTGTAAATTATTTTTTTATTTTTTGTTACATAGTTCTTTTTTTATTTTTTGCAACAGTTCTTTTTTTATTTTTTTGTACTTTAGTTAGTGTATTTATTTGTATTTAATTTATTTATTGATAGTGTAGTGTTAGGTTTAATTGTAGATAATTGTAGGTAGTTTATTTAATTAATTTATTGATAGTGTAGTGTTAGGTTTAATTGTAACTTAGGTTAGGATTTATTTTACAGGTAATTTTGTAATTATTTTAACTAGGTAGCTATTAAATAGTTATTAACTATTTAATAGCTATTGTACCTGGTTAAAATAAATACAAAGTTGCCTGTAAAATAAATATTAATCCTAAAATAGCTACAATATAATTATTATTTATATATATATAAGGGTTTATTTTACAGGTAAGTATTTAGCTTTAAATAGGAATAGTTTATTTAATAAGAAATAATTTATTTCGTTAGATAAAAATTATATTTAAGTTAGGGGGTGTTAGTGTTAGGGTTAGACTTAGCTTTAGGGGTTAATAAATTTATTAGAGTGGCGGTGAGGTCCGGTCGGCAGATTAGGGGTTAATACTTGAAGTTAGGTGTCGGTGATGTTAGGGAGGGCAGATTAGGGGTTAATACTATTTATTATAGGGTTATTGAGGCGGGAGTGAGGCAGATTAGGGGTTAATAACTTTATTAGAGTAGCGGTGAGGTCCGGTCAGCAGATTAGGGGTTAATAATTGTAGGTAGGTGGCGGCAACGTTGGGGGTGGCAGATTAGGGGTTAATAAATATAATATAGGGGTCAGCTGTGTTAGGGGCAGCAGATTAGGGGTACATAAGTATAACGTAGGTGGCGGGGGTGTGCGGTCGGCAGATTAGGGGTTAAAAAAATTTAATCGAGTGGCGGCGATGTGGGGGGGCCTCGGTTTAGGGGTACATAGGTAGTTTATGGGTGTTAGTGTACTTTAGAGCACAGTAGTTAAGAGCTTTATGAACCGGCGTTAGCCCAGAAAGCTCTTAACTCCTGGCTTTTCTCTGCGGCTGGAGTTTTGTCATTAGATTTCTAACGATCACTTCAGCCAAGACTCTAAATACCGGTGTTAGAAAGATCCCATTGAAAAGATAGGATACGCAAATGGCGTAGGGGGATCTGCAGTATGGAAAAGTCGCGGCTGCAAAGTGAGCGTTAGACCCTTTCCTGACTGACTCTAAATACCAGCGGTAGCCCAAAACCAGCGTTAGGAGCCCCTAATGCTGGTTTTGACGGCTAACGCAGAACTCTAAATCTAGGCGTATGTATATAAAGATATTTTGTGAGAGGGCGTATTGGGAAAAAGAAAGACGAAAAAAAAGGGAAAGAACAAGAAAATAAAAATGAATATTTTTATTTTTAGTCATTTAGCTTTGCTTGGGCTTATACATCTTCTCTTTTTTTACATATAGGTTTTATACTGTGTGCTTAACCCCCCCCCCCCCAACAATATTATATGTTTCCTGCCAAAAATGCATATATGGCATTCTAAATTTTGACCACAAGATGGTGATAAAGTATTTCAGGTTGATTTTTTTCTGTACCAGATTTAGGGCCAGAATATAAATTGAGTGCAAAATGTCGCTTCCTCAAATGCAATATTCGTGTTAAACTTAGTAATACCTTGTGTTTGCATTGCACTGAAGCATTGCACTCACGAGAGAGTACTTCCATAGGCTCCAAGTCGTGCAGCGATAGTAGGGAGCAAATATAAATATATATGTATATGAATATATACATATATATATATATATATATATATATATATATATATATATATATATATGTGTGTGTGTTAATATGTGTATATACACATATTAACACATAAATATACATGTATATAAGCATATACATATATATTTACAGGGATAACATATCCCCATAAACCGTAATGTAAAGGCACTTTTAACCCCTTAAAACGGCCTCCTGCAGTTATTTATATATATATAAAAAAAAAAGATGCTACATTTTTTATTTTTTCATAATGCACACTACACTAAATGTTGGGGGCAATCAGGGGACATTTATAAAATTAAGTTCTAACCTCTGATTAATTTTAGAAGTGCTAATTGCCACCGCAAGCTTGCAGGAGAAAAAAACAGCCACTTGTAATGGCTGGTTATTTATCGCTCGATAAATTAGTGCTCCACTTGTAATCTAGCCCATAAAAGGAACACACCTGTGTGTAGTTAACATACATGACTAGGGGCCTATAGTAGGCTAGAAACGTTGTAGCTGTTTGTTCCTATAGATCATGTAATGAAAGAATAGAGGTCTCTTTAACAAAGGCTGGAATCTAAGCGTGTGTTTGCTATACCTGCAGAAGATTTGGCAGTCTTATACCGTGCCCAATTTCAAGTGTGATGTTTTCCCCAGTATTGAAAAACTTAATCAGAGCAGTCTGTGCCAGGATGCATTTAACCCCTTAATGACCAATTATTCCATCATGGATGTCCTACCCTTAAGAAGCCATGACTGAATAATTCGATTATGCTCTAAAAATATTGCTGTTCCGCCGCAGCACCGGCGATCGTGTGGTTTAAAGAAAAAAAGTTAAAAAAAAGTTTATAATGCATAAAAATGCTTAGGACATTCAGTGCCGATGAGGTTTAGAGAATTTGACAGCTCCTCAGACTGTCTCTGAGTCACATGGTTACACTCTCTCTCACACAAACACACAGGTGTGTAAATATATACACACATACAACCATGTACATAGAACCTTTATTAAATATTAGGTTCTTTATTATAATTTATATAATTTATTTAATATCAGGTCCATTATTATAATAATGAATTGGTCATGTTTATCACATACATGCTTGACTTTTACATATTGTACAGTTTTGAGGGGCATATATTGTGTTTTCAGCATATTTTCTAACATGAACCTGGTATTTGTTTCATGAAACAGTTACCCAGATAATTCTAGCGTATATCACAATTACGCTCACACATTTGCGTTTACTTTCAATTTGTAATAAGAGCGCTAAACAAAGAGCCACGATAAATCCCTTTTCACTTGCGCTTAAAGGAACACTGAACCCAATTTTTTTCTTTCATGATTCAGATAGAGCATAGAATTTTAAGCAACTTTCTAATTCACTCCTATTATCAGTTTTTCTTTGTTCTCTTGCTATCATATTTTGATAATCATGAATGTAAATCTTAGCAGCCAGCCCATTTTCGGTTCAGCACCATGGATAGCGCTTGCTTATTGGAGGCTGATATTTACCCACCAATAAGCAAGCATAACTCAGGTTCTCAACCAAAAATGGTCTGGCTCCTATGCATTACATTCCTGCTTTTTAAATAAAGATAGCCAGAGAACGAAAAAAATTGATAATAGGAGTAAATTAGAAAGTTGCTTAAAATTGCATGCTCTATCTGAATCATTAAATGAAAAATTTGCATTTAGTGTCCCTTTAACTGTTAATGCACCACTCATAACCTGGCCCATTATTGGCAGTATGAAACATGCAATATACAGATACTGTTTTACACTAGTTTTCACTTATAACTGCTTTCATACTACAGTTCTAACATGATTTATATAGCTTCTGGGGCAAATTAAAGCGGTAGGACTGTCAGGATATTATTGATTTCATATGCAAGTTGAGTAGCACGAGGAGTATAGTACAGTAGATGTATAACATTCTAGATTCTCAAGCAGACTCATTTCTGAGCAAACAGCAGCTGTACTAACGCAGCAACCGGAATTGTGCTCAGCCAAAGATTTGTGTCCTCACTTCAACCCTTAACCTCCAATAGCAGTAACATCTTCCAGCATTTGTTTCTCAATTCTGTCTCACTGTGTTCAGCTCAACTGTGTCAGGATCATCTAGTACAAGAGTGTAACTGTGAATACCAAACATCATGTTTAACATAACTGCTACATAGGCAAAACAGTGTGCACATATCTATACACAATACTGACATGTATTATGCATCAATTCACAGCCATACAAAGAGTGAGACTGCTACATAGTGCACACTGACCTGTCTTGTAAGATCTGTGCTGTCAGATGTCACTTTAGCTGCTCTCCTGCCCCCTGCATATCAGCCAGTTTTTTAGCTGCATGACAGGGACAAGGGGGCGTGTACCTTTTGTGATAATAATATAAAAGGGGAGATAATTATTGCAGGGTGGTATAAAGATGTAGGAGTCAAATCCAGGCTGAAGTACAGTGAATGCAAGTTAAGTAGAGGGGACAGCTTGTAGCCATCAGCCTTGCACCTCTCCCCTCTCAAGCAGCAGGACACATTATGTTCTGGGTAACTGAAGCGGCTGCTTCCTTGCATGTCACAGGGTTCAACTCCCTGCCCTAAATAAATATTGCTACACTCTGCTGGACCACCCACCAAAAAATAAAAATAAAATATATATAAATAAATACTGTAAATACATCGCTATGAAATGAAGGAACAGTGCCTGGCAGTGGAGTTTTTCAGCTAGCTTGTAAGGTACATTTTTGCTGTAGTGTAGAAATTACCCTCTCACCTGAGGCCTCCCTCCCATTGATCACTACCTGACCCCTCCAAACAGCTCTCTTCCCCCCGCCCCCACCATTGGTCACCAACATCTTAGGTACTGGCAGATAGTCTACCAGTATGCAGTTTAGGGCTTTTTTTTTTTTTTTTTTAAATGTATTTATTTCTGTAGTGTAGGGGCCCTTCCTTACTATTCGACCTCCCTGATCCCCCCCAACATCTCTCTTACCCTTCCTCCTTCCACTGACCACTACCATGCAATTTTTTTTTATTTTATATTATTATTTATTATTTTACATTTTAATGTAGTTTAGGGGCCCCCCTTCCTCTTACCAACCAGTTTTTTTGGGGGTTTTTTTTGGCTCAGTGCTGTTTTGTTATGGCCGCAATACATAGACACTAGTATAGAAGGTTGCCTGAACAGTGACCATTTTTTTGCAGGCAGCATAAGCAATAGCTAATAACAATCTTAAAAGAACAACAAAATAAATTATCCAAAAGTAAAAACTTTTTAAAAATGGATCAGAAAAGCTATAACATAAGATTACTAACATAATATACAGATTTAATAAAACACCACAATGTTACACTGATCACCTATAGAGCAAATATTCTGCATTTTCCCAAAGTATCTATTATTCAATACTTAAAATTCTACTTAAAGGGACAGTCAAGTTCAAACAACTTTCCAATTTTGCTTCGTTCTCTTGGCATTCTTAGTTGAAAGCTAAACCTAGGTAGGCTCATATGCTAATTTCTTAGACCTTGAAGGCCGCCTCTAATCTAAATGCATTTTGACAGTTTTTCACCACTAGAGGGCGTTAGTTCATATGTGTCATATAGATAGGCTGACCATATTGCTGCTTTAAAAGGGACACATATGAAATATACATATGTCAGGGCTGTTTTCAGGTCTGTTTAAAGAAATGTTTTGTATAAGAACCCTGACTTATGTATTTTTCATATGTGTCCCTTTTTAAAGAGGCAATAAGGTCACCCTAAATATAGATAACATTGAGCTCACGCACGTGAAGATAACTAGGAGTTAGCACTGATTGGCTAAAATGCAAGTCTGTCAAAAGAACTGAAATAAGGGGTCAGTTTGCAGAGGCTTAGATACAAGGTAATCAGAGGTAAAATGTGTATTTTTTTTTTAAAATAATTTTTTTGTTTAGGTTGAATAAAACATTACAGATATAGACACCCATAGGCAATAATACCAAGAAAACATATAAGCTTAACATAAAAGTACAGTAGAGAGGCAAGTCCATCATAGTTCTAGACAGAATTCTAAAAAACATTAAAACAGTGTGGACATTGTGCTCACAGAGCTTATGACGTAGTCAACCATTCTACCAGCCAGCGATAGAATATACCAGACCATCATGGAAGACTGACAGACAAGGATAATAGTCTAAAGTAAATTAACTTGGCATGTCCAGGAGGCTTTTATATAGGGTGAAATTAAACCTCTTTTTTACATTCTAGAAAGAATAAAAGAAAAATGGTCCCCGTTTTGCACTGGGAAGCATAAACTAGTTTAACTAGTAAAAAGAAAAGGAATTGAGGCAAAAGAGGGAGTTAGCAGTATGGAATTTAGGGGGAGGGAATTGCAGCGGGCAAGAGCCGCTCTAGATGGGACAAGGGGAGGGGGGGCCAGAGCTAGCTGAGATGTTAGACTGGAGGACAATAATAAAGATACAGATGTTACAAATAGTACCACATTTAGCCGTTAAAATAGAATGAAGATCCATATCCAAAGATAGATACCATATGATATATCAATGCCCTCACCATTGTAGTATACACAGAGTGAGGATAATCTGATACACTGAGTATAGAGTAATATGAAATAACCCTATAAAGATAAAGTACTCTAATGGGTTCTTCATTAGATAGGTGAAGGGTAAGATGACAGGAAAAACCAGTATATAGTTACATTCCCCTCTTAATTTATAGGATTACAAAAAGATAAAATATACTGCTATCTATTGTTCATCGCAATGTGCCATATATGAAAATATTACACAGTCTACTGTGGTATTGCCTGGTGTACAGAAAGCTAGATGACACTGTATTCCTAAACATGTAAAATGTCACACAATAAATAAATAGACTCATCATTATGGTACAACCATAAAACACTGTGATATATAGAATAGAAGGGGTTACATATTTATATAAGAGCTAGGAGTCCAATAAGTCCTAAGGCTGCATGAAAGTAGAGGGTGAGCTATACCATATCCAGAGCCAGGCAATAAATGCGGGCATATGAAGGATCTCATATAACTTGGGTCCTGATATCTGCAGCAGAAAGAAATAATTATGATACTAAGAGATAAATCTAGGGCATCTCTAATAAAATAATAGCTGTATTTCCCTTTATAGGAAAGGATATAATAACCTAAAATTATAATAATATGGACCCAAAGAGACCCTAGTTATAATCAAAAACTTGCTATAATAAAGTAGTTGTGAGCTTAATAACCTGTACTGAGACACTATACCACAGCATCCTATGGAAACTTTTAACATTATTAACAATTTTAGTTGCAAAGAGAAGCTAGTACATGGTATATTAACTGAACTGGACCATAATTCTGATTGGATAAGATACCTGCGCATGGTTTAAGTAAACCCGCTTTTAGTGTAATATAAGGGAATAGTGGTAAAGGTACTAGAATTGTGCGGCTATAATAATGGAACATCTGTAAATAAAATGTAGATGCGCATATTATGAGTTTATCATCAGGGTAACTAATACAGTATTACTCTAGAAAAGTGAAGTGAGTTCCCAGGCCTAGGTGTAATGCGCAAAAATAGTGTCAGCATGAATAAAGCTAAAATTTGCTGATAGTAGTGTGAGCATTAGTGGCTTAAATCCCTCTAATCCAGATATAATAATGGTATGTTCCTATATGATAGCTAAAATACTTTCCCCTTGCTAATCCTAAAGATATCTGAAACCGAGACCTATGGTGTGAGATTGGCTTATAGATAATGAAACTAGCAAGTCAAGCTCTACATACCCCTTATCCAAAGGTGTACCGATAACATTTCATACAGGCATGGACCAAATGGAGGGTTGATATGGGATTATAAAACAAATAGCTCTTAAGTATTGGGCATCTGTAATAAACTCAGGCATGGAGGGAAAAAGGAGACATTATCAGAGAGCACTGCCAACATCAATAAGCTGGGTAAAGAGTTAATGTCCCTAATGTAGAGTCCTAAATTTAACATAAAGATGGTCAACTGTAGCAAAAGAAAGACAACATATAATTAGATTGGGTTAGGCTAACAACACTTGAAACACTGTGAAATGGTTGTCACAAACAGTGGTAAATATGTAAAACATCTATGCACATATTACATAATGACAATATGGACGATCTTGGCAAAATCACTAGGGATTAGGATTGTTAAGGATTGGCATAGAGTCTAACAAGATAAATGTCTGCATAAGCTTGTTTGTGAAGTTCTCTAGGGTAACAGCACTAAGTTGCATACAAAGCGTGACATAAATGAATCTCTGTTACCACTTGCGTCGGATCATCCATAGCTAACCAACTCCTGCTTTTAGAGGCTTTAGGATGTCCCTTTGGAGCCATTGATGTGGGGGTCTATGTAAGGGGATATAAAACATTAGGGCTGCAGTATGATTTGGAATGTTTAAAGATTTCAAGTATATGCCGTTTTCGGAATCCTCTTTCTGTACCCAAATACGGAAAAGCCGGCTCCCTGAGTCTCCTTTTCTGATGCGTCTCAGTTCTCTGAAAGGGTGTTTAATGGCTGCCTCGTGAGAGATAGGAGCGTCTCTGAGTTTCAACTGTCTTCTTATCAGTTGTCGTGATCTGTTAATTGATGCTTCGACGTAGGAGGTCTCCCCTCTCAGATGTTTGAGGTTGGCAAATCCAGATATGCCCTGTGGGCGTTTTGAAGGGCTCTTGTAAGTGGGTAGGCAGCTAGGTTCGCAGAGCTGGTCTATTTGGGGAGAGCTGGTCAGTGTCGCAGCTTTGTTTCTGACTGAGGCTAAGTCGGGGAGAGTAAATACTGTCAAGGGCCGTAGCTCCGTTGCATGGCGGATACCCTGTCTTGGGGTCTCATCTCGGGTACTGACCTCTCGCCTATGCTTTCGGCTCGTTATGTGTGGTGTGGGAAGGTTCTCCCCATGATACGACTTCTCTCCTGCTAGATCAAGTAAGGCGCCAAGTTCCCGGCTTAGTGAAGTAAAGTGATGGTCTATTAGCTGCGCCACTTTCGACTCCCATCTCTCCAAGTACTCCATGTGTGTAATAGGTCAGCCTCAGAGCAGTATATGTGAAGCTTAGCCTAAGCGATCAGACGCTGTATACTTGCTTATGGCTTGTTACCACAACAAGGTGCTCTTTCTAAGCCCAGATGACAAAGCAACACGGTGCAATCAGTGTTATAGGTCCCACAACCAGGGCTGCATCAGACATCAGTGTTATATTATGGGTCCCGCTCAACTCATCCATATAAATTTGGTGTCTCTGTGATCGCAAACCTTTATATATGAAACTGTAAGAGCTCAAGATATCAAAGTTGAGAAAAAAGTTGCGATGGCATTAAGTTAGTGAGTTATACAAGCGGGAGCTCTAAAAGACGTGTCTGCTCCTCTCCAAGGCTAGCTCGGCCCCCCCGTAAAATGTGTATTAATATAACAGTGTTAGTTATGCAAAACTGGGGAATGGGTAATAAAGGGATTATCTATCTTTTTAAACAATAAAAATTCTGATGTTGACTGTCCCTTTAGCCATAATCTCTCAATAACAATTCCAAAGATTGTCAATGAGCTGACTTAAATGCATGGACCTAATTTTAGCATGGCCTTCCATGCCACATTGTCTGAGATCTGTCGATCATACAAAATCTTATTAATTATATATTTTGTTCCTAGGTGCATTAACATTACACAATTTGGCCTAACATATTTGAACTGTAGCTTTAAATTTATTAATGTATCCAGGCAATAGCGGACCTACAAAACAGATGGCCCTGGTGCTAAAACACAAAACACAATCAGAAGTAACAAAAGTAATAATATATTCATCCTGCTCTGTATAATAATTTTGAGTATAAATTGATAGATACGTTGGATTTGCAACCTGCACTAATTAAAGTCTCCTCTGCATTAGGATTGTTCACATTCTGCACACCTATCTATTTATAAGCTGGCTGCTATGGGCCTGATACTACTGAACCGGCTGCACCGATAGTAGTTCCGCCCCTGAATCTGGGTAGTAGCTTATGCTTATCCATTCTCCCCATGTTGTTGGTTTAATTGTAAAAATTAAAAGAGAGAAGCGCTCAACCTGAGAACGAACAATAGCATAATAGCTTGTTCTATGGCTAGTTACCAACCAAGAAGCAGCCTCTTTTTGCTCAACATGTGCCTTTCACAGAGAAGAACTTTCCTGAAGCATATCAGTCTGATCCTGACTTCACAGTACAGTCCAGCCCTGAAATACCAGGCAATCCCTCTCTGAACGAGAGAAACAGCAAAACCCCAGACGTACGTTTCGGCCTATTGTGGGCCTCGTCAGTGAGGTGCAGCCATATTGGTTTAATTGTATCAGAACGAGTGGTGAGGATGCTTTCCCTTGAGGTGTAATGGGCTAGTGGTATATCGGGTCAAATCCCATTGTAGGTGACTGTTCTCCAAACTAAACTCCCAACATGGCAGACCAGACAATGTACAACAAATGTCCTAACACTCTCTGCAGTAAATACACTGAGGGGCTGGTAATTCTTATTTAGAATAATAATATTTATCAGCTTTCACAATATAATCAATCCCATAGTTAGAGTTGCATAATGTTCCAGTTCAGAACAGATCCAAGCACCATTCATGAAGCTCATGAAATTCAACGGTTGCTTGTTGCCACTTGCTGTCCTCACTCGGTGTGGAACTGCACAGCTAGCACACAATGCATATGTCAGACACAATATATAGTGCAACCGTTCAGGAATTTTATTTGTAAATTCAAGTATATATAGAATTTAAACCATAGATGTTGATATATTGCTTAAATGCATAATCATACACATGGGTATCTGCAGTGGGGTCAAATGCCACCTGGACACTGGCCTCAATATATAAAAGCATAAACATCCAGTTAATCATTAATCTTTTAGTAATGAGCAACAATTTGTATAATACTCGTGCACAACAAGACACATTTGCCTGCTGCACATTTCCCCTTATGTTATTTGGAGGACACATAAATCCTGCATAAAGGCAGAAAAATGTTTATCATCATATATTCTATACCAACTTCCCCAAGCTCATTAATTGTTTGCAGTAAACATTAGGACTTTTAACGTGTAGGTAGGCTAAGGGGCAGCAGTGCACTACTGGGAGCTAGCTGACCACATCAGTTGAACCAATGGCAAGAGATTGCAGTCATCAATCAGCAGCTAGCTCCCAATAGTGCATTGGTGCTCCTGAGCCTACCTTGGTATGCTTTTCAACAAAGGATACCAAGAGTATGAAGCAAATTTGATAGAGTAAATTGAAAAGTTGTTTAAAATCCCATGCTCTGTCTGAATCATAAAAGTATAGTTTTGACTTTACTTCTTAAGCTGAGACAAACCTGAACTCACAGTCATACACCATCCTAGGTTATTTTTTTTGTCAATTAAACATTTTATCCCCATACATTTTGAATATATTTATAGAAACAGGCAGCCATAAAATAGCAATTTATACAGATATAATTGACAAGTAAATGTTAAGTCGTGGAGAGTTAGATTTCCTATTTGCTTTCAGTTTATACAGTTATCTTTTAGTTGTTTTTTTGTGGGGGGTTTGTTTTTGTTTTTTTTTTAAAAAAAAGCTTTATTGAAGAAAGTATAATCATCACATACAATGTAAAATAGAGGTAAGTACATATACAACAGCGTTTCGCTGGTCAGGAGACATAAATAACAACAATGTGCCCTTTGCATAGGTGATATATAACAGATTGCTAACCAGGGGTGCGATCCGATATACGGCGTCGTTTTCGGTGCAAGAGAGGTAACCCGCACTGCCCATAATTTCCCCTCGCACATCGGGGTATTACATATACTGCGCCGTCAGATGCTAAAGTGGCCTAAGTAGGACAAACTGGCGTTGTTCCGAAAAGTGCGCAAATACACATTTTAGTCGTTGCAAGTACTTACGCCAGTATTTTGTCCATGTAAAGTCTCAATAAAGTATAGTTTTATGCAAGTTAGGCTAACAATCGTAAAAATGACCCTCAACTTCATCTAAAAATGCGCCACGTAATTACGCTATTCAAAATTCATATATAAACCCATGCGCAGCCGCCATTTTCTTCAGTGTGTTTGGATGGTTCGTTGAGCTACAGCACACTACACTGGAGTTGAGAATTAGTTAGAGTAGAGAGAGAGGCGCAAACAGAGGAGTTAGTTAGGTCGCATTGTTGGTTGGGTAAGCTTGTACACTTACACATCTTTTTACATATTGCACACATTTTGCATACATACATATACAAAATACACAACACTTTTTTTTCCTAACACCTCACACATTTTATTTCAATTTTACAGTGTGATAGGCTGAGTGTTTGGTTGTGATTGTGTGTGATTGAACTGGGAGTGAGTGTGTGAGTGTGTGTAGTGTGAGGATGGTAGGGAGAGGTAGGGCGGAGGGGAGGAGGGGAGAGGAGTGGCAGGGAGAGGAGTATTGTAGCAGACAGGAGGAGCAGCGGGGTCCCCGTCAGGGAGTAAGTGGAGTGGGGAGAGGGAGAGCTAGAAGGGATGATGGGAGGGGAGATGCCCAAGAGCCCCAGAGACCAGGCACATCAAGGAGAGGGACAGAGGGTGCACCTGGGGACAGAAGGGGGGAGGAGGGAGAGGATAGGGAGGAACCCACACCAGGGACATCGCAGGGAGGAAGCCAGGTGTCCACAGAGGATGAGAGGATAAGATGTCCTAATTTCTCATTCTCTGAGAATGTTGCCCTAGTCCAGGCCATCATCGACAATCACAGTGCCCTCTTTGGTCAGGAGAAGGGCAAAGGTGTTGCCAGAAGGCGGAAAACAGCATGGTTGGCGGTAGAGGATGCCGTCGACAGTGTGGCCCCGCAGAGGAGGACTGTTGAGGGCCTTAAAAAAAGGTGGAACGACTGTAAGAGGCGGGTGAAAGAGAAGATGGGGTAGGAAGCCATGCACCAGAGGGGAACAGGCGGTGGTCCACCTCTGGACACAGAATACAACACCTGGCAGGAGATGATACGCAGGTCCCTGAGTATCACAGCAGTCCGTGGACTTCCAGGGGCTCGTGACTCAGGGGCTGCAACCACAGCACCTCATGCTGGTGAGTAACATCCTACACACCAGTATCATATGTATTTGAGATATAACATCCGTTAATGTCACACATTCATGTACACAATGAGGAGCATGGTATTTGGCCTACTAACAAAAACATCTACAATTATATTTCACATTAATGCTACTTAACACAATGCAATTCATGATATGAGGTGGAATAGTGCAATACTAACATGTTTCAGAGTAACACAAGCCACATGTAGAGTTTTCAGTAAATGGACACTATAGCCATCACAATACTTTTAGCTCAGAAAGCAGGTTCTGTGCCTACATCAGGCTAAAGTAAATTGTGTGACCATAGTGTCACTTAAAGAACACATTTTCTCCATCATTGACATGTACACATAACTATTGTATGAAACACATACCTGTATACTGTGCAGATTAAAATCCCTCATATCACGAATCACATTGTGCACATGCATGTTATAGAGTTTGACATGAGAATAAGTATAGGCCCTAGCATGTATCAATGTACATTGTATGCCCACATGGACATATATATGACTGTACTAATCCCTCTCATCATTTGACTCCTCCACAGAACCTCCTGTCACCAGGCTGCAAACAGGCATGCCGCCACCTCCACCACCACCACCAGTCACAGGCATGCAGCCACCACCACCAGTAGCAGGCATGCAGCCACCACCACCAGTCTTCAGGCAAGAACTTGAACATTATGCTCCCAGGCATGAGCAGGGTTGGATGGCGTCAGTAGAGGACCAGGAAGTGATGCCACCACCATTGGCATATGACCCCTGGCCAGAGGAATACTCTTCTTTTGGCTTTGAGGGGGAGCCAAGTCAGCCACAATGGGTACATGTCTTTACCCCCCAACACAATATCAGGGCAGTCATGGATTTTATACATAAGGTATGTCCCAAGAAGTGCAAACTGGACAGGCTAAGTGGTCACACACTGCTCATCAATGGGACTACCAATCCACCCTGAGCGCTCCACCATCCTCTTCCCTTGGGAGAGCTCCAGCATCCTCTTCCCTTGGGAGAGCTCCAGCATCCTCTTCCCTTGGGAGAGCTCCAGCATCCTCTTCCCTTGGGAGAGCTCCAGCATCCTCTTCCCTTGGGAGAGCTCCAATATCTGCAGATGAGCATATAGCTGGAATTACTGAAGCACCAGCAGATGCAGCTGAGGATGTCGCACCAGCAGATGCAGCTAAGGATGTTGCACCAGAAGATGCAGCTGAGGATGTCGCACCAGCAGATGCAGCTGAGGATGTCGCACCAGCAGATGCAGCTGAGGATGTCCCACCAGCACCAGCATAATCAGCTGGACCTGTACATCAAGCACCTAGAAGCCCTGCTGCTGAAGAGCCTGTGGATGCTCTGTATTCTCCCTGGGTGAGGAATACATTTTACTACAGAGGAGGCTCATAACAAGCTGCGAGAGCATTCAAAGAGGCCATCAGAGGTTTCACAGGAGCCAAGAGAGGTTCCTCAAGCATAGCCTAGAGCTGCAGAGGGACATTGCAGCATCATTAAATGGAATTGTACAAAACCAGTCGCAGATGATGAGAATTCAGTCTGATATGCAGATGCAGATGGACAATAGATGGCGGGAACAAAATCAACTCTTGGGTGTGTTGGTTGAGCACTTTACACACCAGCAGGACACTGCCTCCAGCCTATCATCTGTGGCCAGCAAACCAGCAGAAACAGAACAATCCTCTCAAACCAGGAGAACAAGGAAATCCACTACAGCCACCTCAGCTCCCTCATACAAGAAGCCAAAAAAGAAATAAATATTCTTATAGTTCACCATAAATCTTGTCCTCTGTTATTTACCATATATTTGTCATCCACATCCATGCGAGGTGTGTTTTAGTACACTAATATTGTTAAAACATATAATATGACCTGTGTGGAAATGGCAAACAAAGGTAATATTATCATGTTTATGACATATTCATGTTCTAGAAAACACATCACATAGTTGTGTATAAAGGGTACATATAGTAATATTCACTTCTAAGATGTAAATCAAGGTTTCTCACATCCAATATAAATTGCCACATGGGTATATATATAAATAATAATGTATTTACAGAAGGTGTGAACATAAGGTATAAACATCCATTTTCATTCTTATTAATGATAGTCAATAAATCATAGTGACATAAACATAAATTAAACAAATGAGACATTTTCAGTAATTAGGGTGGTTAAGGGAAGGGGGGTGGGATGTAGTAGTTACACTTACATGCAGTGGAAATCTGCAGTATGTAGTTCTGCAAGACATGATATATACACATGCAATAGTTGGTGAGGTACAGTCAAACATCAAAAAACATGTGAATGTTACGGTTTACTGTACCTATGAACAAGTAACTTACAGGTGAAGTATTGACGGATGACAAGGTCCCTCACTTCATTCCCCCTCAGTGTCCCCCTGCCAACATCCTCAGGTACAGGAACCAGCTGCTGATCTTGTTCTGGTTCCATGTCCCCCAATATACGTGTGTCCACAGCAATATTATGTAGAATACAACATGCATTGACAATGGAACACACTTTATTGGGGTTATACTGTAAAGCTCCACCTGTCAAATCCAGACACCTGAATCTGGTTTTGAGTAGGCCAAAGCTCCTTTCTATCACATTTCTGGTCCGTATGTGGTCTTCCTAGTACCTGAGTTGTGGCTCTGTAAGAGGGTGTACTAAGGGGGTTAACAGCCATGGTCTGCAGTCGTACCCTGCGTCGCCTGTCATGTAACATATGTATTCTGATTACTACAGGTTCATCATGTGCTTAAAGGGACATAACATGGATTTCATTTAAAAGATATATTTTTCAAATACATTAAATTGGTGCATTGTAAGCTATCTACTTTTATGCCAGGATTAGTCTAGGCAAAATTCTATTTTCATGATTCAGATAGAACATTCCATTTTAAGAAAATGTCCTTTTAAGTGAAAAACTATTTATAGTATACTGTCCCTTTAAAAGGGACAGGAAACACACATTTCTTCTTTCATGAGTTAAAAGAAGCTGCAATTTTATTCAACTTTATAATTTACTTCTATTATGTAATTTGCTTCATTCTCTTGATATAATTTGCTGACAAGCATATTAGATATGCTCATTATCTGCTGATTGGTGGCTGCACATAGATGCCTCATATGATTGGCTCATCTATGTGCATTGCTATTTCTTAAACTAAAGAATAAATCAAATGAGAAAATAGAAGTAAATTGTAATGTTGTTTAACATTGTATTCTCTATCTGAAACATGAGAAAATTATTTTGTGTTTAGTGTCCCTTTAGTAGAAATATACAGATAGAATGAAGGTAGTGCATACTCACCAAGCAGCTAACCTCCCGAGAGTGTGCCAGATTCAAAAAGCTGGAATAAGGAGGTCTGGCACAGGATGTAGGAATCATGTGCACTACCTGGAAAGCCTGCATACACATGTAAGAATTTCAGAGTGGCATCGCAGACCATCTGGCAATTCAAGGAGTAAAACCCTTTCCTGTTAATATAGAGGAATGACTCCTCATGTGGGGCCACAATCAATTGCCCCCATGACATTGGGAATACCCCCCAGTCGATAGAAGCCTTGTTTAAGACTGTTCCATTCCTGGGGGGTACGGGGGAAATGAATGTATCGCTGTGTCTGGTTATCTAGAGCAGTCAAAACCTCCCCTAGAATCCTGGAGAAGGTGGACTGCGCTAGGCCAGACACAAGCACCTCTGTTGACTGGAATGAGCCGGATGCCAGGATGTGTACAACACACAACAGCTTCTGCATACCAGTCAGAGCTAGGTTCCTATTCGCTTGAGGGTCAATATCATCCTTCAAGACCTCATATAGGTCAATGAGGCTTGTAGAAGTCAAGCGATACTTTTCCCTGACCTCCACTTCTGTCATCCCAAACAGGGTGACCCTAACCCTGTGTATCCTTGCTGCCCTTGCTCTTCCCCTCTGCTGATGTTGACGTCGTATAGGCCCTGCTGGCCTATGACCAGCTGCAGCAACAACAGCAGCAGGGGCAGCACCAAGAACAGGGACAACAGCAGGAGGAGCAGGGACAGCAGCAGCAGGAGCAGGGATGGCTACAGCACCATGACCAGGGACCTCAGCAGCAACTATATCCTCCACAACAGGGGCTTGTAGGGCTTCCAGCACCCCTTGTGCCCCACAATGCTGTCTCTGTATGAATTGCAGATAATGCAGGGGAAACATGGTTTGCTAATGAGGGTGTGCATTGCCAGGTGTTTTAAGGCTGCAGGTGAAAGATTGTGCTGTTTGTGATTGGTTTGACACACTTGCAGGGGCAGGAATTCTGAATGCTTAGAAGAGGTTTAACTGTTTGAGATCTGCTGCTGATATGTATGTGATTACGCATGCGTTTGTTAGGCCTTCAGGGAGTTACGTTGGTTTTTTAGTCAGTGCAAGGGTTCCTGCGCCTGCAATTTGTGGTGAGATGAGAATGGAGTAGATTTTCTGAAACGCTGTATATTGGATACCAAATTGCGCGTAGTTCTATGTTAGTGTATGGTTAAAAAAATTACGGCCAAAGGGTGAAATATACGCGCATAACTTGTATGCTACGCCGTATATGTAATACCAAACCCGCGCAAAATCTGGCGTCAACGGCTTTTGCGGGTGACGCTGCATATCGGATGGGGACCCAGGTTGTGTTATAATTACATAGATCATTGCATGTACTATTTTAAATTACATAAGATATTATCAGTGCTAGGTAAATAAAAAGTAAGATCAGTCTACTAAAGGCAATGGTTCCTGCAGAGAAAAAAACATGTACATTTTTAGTTGATAGGCTACAAAGGTGGTCTCCTGTCTAGTTAGGGGTTATGAGGTATCATTTAAAATTTGTTGGTAAAGAGCACTAGACGTCTGTGGGTTTGAGGGGAGTGTAAGAGTGCCAGCTGTGGGTGTGGGTGTTGTCTGATTGAGATAGTCTTCCCATAGGAAGTAGACTGAGTGGTAATCGTCTATTTGTTTGTTATGGGTGTAGTGGTATTTTTCTAGTTGAAGGGATTGAGTGGTTGTCTCCTTCCAAACTTGGATAGAAGGGAGGTTGGTACTTTTCCAATTTTTTGGGATCAGTCTCTTAGCTGAGTTTGTCATAATGGTCAACAGAGCTAGACGTAACTTACATTTTATTTGGGTAAATTTGTTAAAGAGGAAGAACCAAATATTAAGTTCAAGGCTTTCGGATAAGATCTTCTCAAACTCGATCTTAATAGCCTCCCAAAATTTCTGGGCGGTTGGGCATCTCTAACATTCTGGTGTGAGCGTGGGGAGGATGGTGTGTAGGCGGTGTGGGGTGTAGTACCACCTATATAATAGTTTAACGTTCATTTCCATTACATATATGTATGATGAGGATTTTGTCATGGTGGAGAACATTTTTTGCCACTCTTTTTGGGTTTGAATGTCACCTATTTCCCCCAACCATTTCTGAGTGCATGAAGGTAGGGACGCATTGAATGGTTGCATGAGTAATTAATGTGAGAGAGATGGAAAACCCCTGTTGAGTGTATCATTCATGAATACAACTACTATCAAAACTGTTTAGGGAGCGCATAAGTTGTGCTTTTTGAGGGTGTTTGGTTTAGACACCAGCAACTCGCTGACTTTTTCTCCAGTCTATGTGTGTATTTCCTAGAACAGAGGTGAGTTCGGATAGGGGTTTGAGTTTCCCATTCTGAGTGATTGTGAGACAGGGAAGGGAGTTAGTGATATGAGGTGTTTGTGTTGTTGGGCTAAGTGGTTGAACTGGGAAATCTGGATTTTCGCAAAGGGGTGTCAGCGGGGAAGGTATTGTGGAGATGTGCTTGTTTTGTTTGATAGATGTGTCTCATAGTTTAAAAGTTTCTTTAGTGATTGTTGGGAGACATGCAGGCAAAATTCTTTTATTAGGAGGTAACCAGCATTTGCTGCCAAGGCAAGAAGTGTGGGATAATGAGTGTTCCAGAAGGATCCATTCCTTGTGGATCGAGTGTCGACACCAATGAATAATTCTGGTGTAGAAGCAAGCAAGTCTGTATTGTATGAGGTTTGGAATCCCAAGACTGCCTAACTTTTTGGGGCGGTATAGTGTGGCAGTAGCTATCCTTGGTATTTTATGTTGCCATATATAAGAAATGAGGGTTTTTTGGAGACTATGGATTTGTGGGTTAGGGATTGGGATCGGCAGGGTCTGAAAAAGATATAAGAATTTAGGGAGAAGAATAATTTTAACCGAGTTGATCCTACCTATCCACGAGAGTGGCTTACTGCTCCAGGATCTCATCTCTTATGGCTTTGTGGTTGGCGTCAAGTGTTACTTGTGTGTGTGGGGATATATGTACCCCGAGGTACTTTATCAAGTGGGGTTGGATGTGAAAATGTGTGAGTGTTTTAATCACCCTGAGCTCTTCTGCGTGTAGTTTAACTGGGAATAGTTCTGATTTAGTGATATTTATCTTAAAATTGGAGAAGGTGCCATAGGTGTGTAGCATCTGTATAAGGGGGGTATTGATTTGTGAGGTTGTGTAAGCGTGAGGAAAAGGTCATCTGCATATAGAGTGGCTTTGTATTCCGGGCGGTCGATTGTGAACCCTTGTATATTTGCGTTGTGTCTAATATATGAGGCTAATACTTCCATAGTGAGTATAAATAGTATGGGAGAGAGAGGGCATCCCTGTCTAGTACCATTTGTAATGTCAAATGGGCAGGATAGGGTATCATTTAATTTTGGCTTGGGCATTATTATAAAGGGAAAATTTTTTTCCCGATGAATGTTTTGTCAAAACCAAATTGTATAAGTGTTGCTTGTAGAAATCGCCAGTTTAGCCTGTCAAAGGCTTTCTCCACATCCTTTGAGATGAATTTGGAGGGGATGTTGTTGTTAAAGGAGTGTTCCATCAACAGTAAGATTTTAGTGGTGTTGTCTTTGGCTTCTCTGAGTGGAGTGAAGCCTGCATGATTGATATGTATAATTGAAGGGAGGATTGAGTTAATGTGGGTGGCTAAGATTTTAGCATACAATTTGATGTCTATGTTTAGAAGGGAAATTGGGTGAAAATTTGCAGGCGTATTGGGGGATTTACCCAGTTTCAGGATCACTACCACCTGTGCCTCTAGCATTAATTAAGGGAATTGGTTAGTGTCTGTGACCTCGTTGAAGAGCTGGGTGAGATGGGGTGAAAGTAGGGAGGAGAAGGTGTGATAATATTTTCCTGTAAAACCGTCTGGTCCTGGGCTTTTCCCGTTATTGAGTGATTTGATGGCCGCTAGGAGCTCAGGTTGGGAGATAGGTTTATTGAGAGTTTTGAGTTAGTCAGATGTTATACTGGGTAATTGCGCATGGGAGATAAAGGAAATCAAATCTGGGGAAAGCCCTTGTGTTGGGATATCTTTTTGAATATTGTAGAGAATGGAATAATAAACTTGAAAAGATTGTAGAATGTCCTTTGTTGTTTTAAGGATGTCGGGAGGGTTGGGTATGTGTATTTCATTGATATATATGATTTTAGCCTCTTTTTTTTCAAAGCTCTTGCTAAGAGCTTGCCAGATCTATTACTTTCATAGAAAAACATATTATTAGTTTTTGCGCGGAGTGTCTGGTATTCGATTTGTAGGAAGTCATCTAGTGCTTGCCTGGCATGTTGTAAGTCTTTCACTATAAGGGGGTCAGTGGGGGATAATTTGTGAGCCAAGTCTAGGCGGGCGAATGCATCTGACAGTTCTTTGTATTTCTGTCGGTATAATTTTTGGTGTTGAGCCTTTAATTTAATCAGTTCACCTCTGATCATGCATTTATGCGCTTCCCAAATTGCATAGTTATTGGTTGTCGAGTGCGCGTTTAGTTGGAAATATTCCTTGATACTGACCTTAAGTTTTGTGACTGTATCTGGGTTGTTGAGTAGAGTGTTGTCTAATTTCCATGTATAGGGTATTAATGGTATGTTCGTCCAAGATATTTTCAGTTTTACCGCTGAGTGATCTGACCACGATGTGGGGAAAATATCGTATCTATTGACTAGAGATAGGGCTGTTTGATTGGAGAAGATGTAGTCTATGCGACTGTGTGTTTTATTTGGGTGTGAAAAGAAAGTGAAGTCTGCGCCAGGTATCGTGCAGGTTGAGACTCCTCAGACCTGTCCACAGTACCTTTGTGACTTTTTTTAAATTGCTATGGTGGGACTGGAGCTATCTTTGGCTGGTTGCAGGGGGACATTAAAGTCTCTCGCTACAAAGGTGGGTCCTTTTGCAATGTCGACAATAAAATTAAACATGCGTTTAAAGAAGGGGGTTTGGTTAGTGTTTGGGGCATAGATATTTACTAGGGTGATAGGCCTGCCATATAGCAGGCCTACCAAGCCCAGAAATCTTCCATCCAAATCTTTTGTTATTTGGATGTGGGTAAATGGGAGCGATTTGTGCAGGAGGAGGCTGACTCCTCCTCTCTTGGAGGTGTTAAAGCTGTGATAATGGGTGGTAAACATTTTCCCAAAATAGTTGGGTTCCCTGATTCTTTTAAAATGAGTCTCCTTTAGGAACAGAATATCAACCTGTCTTTTTTATAGGTCTAGAAGGGCCTTGAATCGTTTGTGGGGCGAGTTCAGTCACTTTGCGTTCTGTGTAAGAAGAGTTAGTTTACAATTCCTATCATCCATAGTCGTGGGGATCATGGTGTTTTTTCTGTGGTACCCTGGCTAATTGTGGTTGTGTAGGGACATTAAACCTGGTGTGCATGTGCAGTTGTGGTATGAGTGGGTGAATTAGTGCCGGAGGAGGACATGTGTATAACCGGTAATAGAGTAAGTGGTGATGGCATTTGTGTATGTGGGTAGATCTCTGCAGGAAAAAAACAATTGTATAACAGGTAACATGACAAATAGTGTGTCATGACTAACATTGTAACATCATTAACAATAATAAACAGGAACATAACAACAAAAACCAAAAAGTCTCTCTTCCTATTATAGGGCATAAATGAGAGGTTTGGGGGTATTACCACAATTCGCCCAATAGGTGGTATTTGTTTGGTAATTTTAAGAGGTTGGGTATCCTGGTCTGACCCATGAAGGGAGAAAAAAAGGGAATGGGAAATGGGGAGGGAGAGGGAAAGGAGGGGAGGGAGAGGGGCGATGAACTTGGGGAAATGAGAGATAGGGGAGAGGTATGGGACAGTCAAGGTAATTAGGGTATATCAGTCTCCTTATTCTAGGGATAACAGGAAATGGTGGGGTACTAAGTAACAAGGCTGATGCTGAGATTACTTGCCTGTCCTAAGGAGGAGACATTGTCCAGAAATCAAGTCTGTTTATTACAGCACTGCAAGTAAAGGATACACAGTTCACAATGGTGAGTTATCAGAAGAAGCAGAGCTAGTGGTGGTGAGCCTTCTGATGGCGGCGTCCTTTGGCTTGATTTTCTTAGGAAGGCTGTATGCCAGGATTCACCTGGATTACTTTTGGGCATTTGTGAGCTTCGTGGCTCAGGAGGGGGTGCGTTGGGTGCTGTACATAAAGTCTGAATGTCTTCTGGAGTCTTACAGACTATACAGGGACTGTTGCTGATAGTCCAGAGATGGGTTGGAAAGTCCCACCTGTAGGGTATTCTTTTGTTTCTTAACAAAGTGGTAGGTGGCGAAAATTCATTTCTGCACTGTAAGGTGCGGGTTGATAAATCCTGGAAGAACTATAGGACATTGCCTCTGAATCTTACTGGTTGAGTTTTGCGGGATTGATTTAAGAGCATTTCTTTCTCCTGAAAGTTCTTAAAACGGATCACAATATCCCTTGGTGGGGCTGAGTCTGGTGGCTTTGGTCTCAAAGTTCTGTGAGCTCTGACCCATGGGATGTCATCAGTATAAAGGGGATCTTTAAAATGCCGGAACAGGTCCTGCAGGTAGACGGGGAAGTCTCTAGGTAAGACCGATTCAGGTACGCCCCTGATGTGCATATTTTTGTGCCTGCTTTGGTTCTCGAGATCATCGAGCTTACCTTGAAGTGAGAGTATAGTCTCCTTAGTTGCTCTGTCAACTGTTGCACGTCTTCTTTAATTATGTCCTGATTGCTCTCTAAGGTTTCAACCTGAAAGCCTAGTGTGTCAATGTCCTGCTTCAGTTCCGCCAGTTCCTCTCTGATGCAAGAACGGACTATGTCCGCGATGTCTTGTTTCGAAGGTAAGTTTTGCAAAAAAGTAGGAGAGAGCTGGCAATATGCTGGTAGATTCCTGCTAGTTTAAGGTACTTGTGACTGTGCCAGAGGAGTTTTTTTCCCCAGCTTTATGGTTAGAAGGAGAGGCGTTCACCGTACTAGAGCTGTGCAAAAAGGAGGACATTAAATTAGATTTCCCTGAAGTAGATTTTGGCATTTTGTCCTGCTTGGTGCTGCGTTTGGACGCCATTTTGGACAGGAGATGCACTTGGAGTGTATCAAGGTTGCTGTAATGTAATTTGTGTGCAGCAAGTAAATTTAATATCTGGGCTGCTGAAAAGAAAAAAAGTGGCAATGCCTGTCAGTTTACTGATGGTGCATGTCAGCAGTCTGCTGCATGCTGAAGGGGTTAAACTGGTCCTGCAGTCGCAGTGGTATATTATTGAAAGGAGGTCTGGGTCTCTGAGCAGTTTTTTGGAAACCTAGAAAAGGTAGGCTTTGTGGGCGTATCTGCTAGAGAGGCTGCAGAGTAGGTATTGTGGATTAACTAGCCTAGTGCTGCTTAACAAATATTTCCAGGTTGAGGATGAGGGCTGCTTGTGGGGACGGGTGAGAGCTGCAGCTTCTATTAAAGAGTGTGAGGTTAAAGAGCAAGGCTGTGCAGCCTGTCTTTTACAGGAACCGGTCCTGTGGTAGGCCCAATCCCCGGGCTAGATTTTTGGCTGCAGCTCGGGCTGTGCTATAGGGTCTGTGTAGGAACAGGCTGCTAGATGTTGCTGGTTTGTGTAGTGGTGGGCCTATCTTTGTGGGGGTAAGCTGTTGTAGTGAGGTACCTGGAACGCTTACCCTCGGCCGTTTTTGGCTTTTAAGGCCTCTTATTTTGATGTGTATGCCTCCCTAGAGGCTCGATTACGGTCCCTAGAGCTAGATTAGGGGGCAATCTTGAGGCGTGGAGATGGATGCGGCCTATTTGCGGTCTATTGCGTTGCGGGTCCCAGGTCTCAGGAAATTTGAAAATGTTTCCCTTAGGTTGTAGCTGCAGGTTGTGGGTGATAGGGTATACTTTAAAGGGTAGTTAGTGCAGGGATGGCCAGGATTCCCAAGGGATTTAAGGGCTTTTGTGGCAGAGCTCCGGAGTTATGCTGCTATCATGACAGCTGCCGGCTCCGCCCCCTCAGTTATCTATTAGTTTTATTAACCTACGCTAGTTTGCTTGATATTAATCTACAAGCGTGAAGCTTATAGTATGCACTGTTTGGTTTGCATGGAACACTTTATATAGACAGCTCTGTAAAGCACACTTTCACTATATACAACTTTTTTTATATATATATTTCTATAGAACTGGATATGTCACCTGTGTTTTCTGTGCAGGTCGTTTTGATGGAAGCTAATGTGTTGCTGTAGGTTTGGGCCCAGGGAAAAGACACTGTTGAGTGGTTCCTGGGCTTATCACCATTTGGCCGAATGCTGTAAATCAGTGTTTCTCAACCCCAGTATAAAGCACCCCGAATTAGAAAGATTTTCCTGATATTTTAACTAGAACACTATTTTCCTGCTCTCACCCATTAGCTGATTGGTATCCTTTGTTGAACAGCATACCTAGTAGCATATTTGTGCATAGTTGACTTTAGCATGCACAGACATTGGCTGATAGGGACATCAACCACAGTTACCATATTCATAAAAAAGCATTACTCTGAATAGGAAAAGCAGTTCTCAAAATGTATTTAGTTGTAACCCCTGTGCTGCGTGTCATCATCCACATAATGCCTAATGCCTTTAGTGCGGATGGCAAACATGTGCTGTCATGCGGGGGGGGGGGGGTCAAACAAGGTAAATCTGAGGATGCAGGTTACGTCACCACCCTCAGAAGTGCAGAGTTGCAATTAGGAGCTTAAGGGAGATGGAAAGAGTAGTAATTAACCAAATGCCTCAATATCAGCCCCCTTAACCCCTAAAAACCCCTATGACCCATTGTTTGAAAGATAATTGTCTACTCTTTCAAATAAAATAAAAAGACATATAGAAACCCTTACCAACCCTTGTTATAAAACCCATATAATTTAAAAAAAAAACGATATAAGTTTGATCACCTGGCATGAATAAATGTGCATTTATTTAATTAGAGGGTCATGGAATCCCCCTATGTACTCATCAAAGTTATACAAATATTCCAAAAGGCCCTAATTTATATGAGAATAAACCCTTCTTGGTTTGACTATAGAGTTTATGAAAAACTCATCAAAAAGGCCTAGAGACCCCCAAGACCCCTTGTTTTAAAGCCTATAAGCCTCTCGCTAAAAAAGACCCATATCATTTTTTTAATAGCCAGGGGATCACCATGGTAATAGTGATCACTTAGCATGAATAAATGTGCATTTATTTGAAAAGAGGCTCATAGGATTGCCTGTGTACATATCAAAGTTATATAACTATACACAAAGGCCCTTTTTAATATGAAAATAACTCCTTCCGAGAAATAAAACACACAATTGTTTGCAACCTCGTTAATTAAAATTTCTTTTAAAAATTTCCTTTTTTTTCACACATTTTGTTGTAAGGTTCCAAAAGCAAGCAAGTTCTGTTCAACTGCTCCGCCCATTCAGTTCTGCGATCAAAAGACACACGTTTGATAGTAATAGTATAATTTAAGTTAACCATAGCTTATTATACAGATTACAGCACCAAGCTCCTACACCTACCCAATAATATTGACAATACCAGTCTCTGGAACACATTCTGGGCATATGGTTTGTGTACAACACAGCATCAAAATTAGGCAGACAAATAACGCTCAGTGCAGCTGATCTTACTGTGTGGTTATGCACAGCACCGGACTGGGTGAGTTGTTAAGGGCAAATGGATTTTGTATTATTTAGTCTGACATATAAATAATGAAGATTACTGTCATACTAAATAATGCAAATATGAAAACAATAAATGATCTATAGTAGTAGCAAGGTAACCCCCCCAACTCTTTTTTTTAGAACAAATCAGCTCAGCTCCTTACCTAGTGTAGAGGCGCTGTAAGTGTTTTTTTCTTCTAATTTGTGGCAGTTTAAACATTTATCACTCAGAGAACGTGCATTAACTTGAGCCACACATGCCCCAGCTCAGCTGCAGCTCTCCAAATCTCCTGGAGGGGACATTTCCAGGGACAAAAAAAAAAAATACAGGGACATACAACAAAATCCAGGGACTGTCCCTGTAAATTAGAAATTGTCTGCAACTATGAGGTTCTCGCGTGCCATGATGTATATACATAAAATAACAGTATAGTTTGCATCTGCTGGATCTGATAAAAATAAACTATATATAATAATAATTTCTCACTGAAAATAGAACACAGTAGGTCTTAAATGTGAGCAGCATTTAAAAACTCAGCACAGGGGTGAAAATGACTCAGCAGTTAAAGGGTTCCAACAACCTTTTATAGAGGCCATAAAGAAAAAAAAATGCCAAGTTTACTTTGGCATTAATACATCTATTCCCTATGATTAAAATGTATGCACTGCCATGCTCTATATGAAATTAAAACTTGGCACAAACAATGGGATAAAGTTCATTTGCTCTCTTCCCCCCTCCCTGTGCTCTTATAAAGTTCTGTAAATGCAGAAAAAAAACCCACTCATTTGATCGTTCTCTCTCATTTGCAGGTAGCAAGACAAAATGGCTGAGAAGAAAACATATAATGAAGATTTACTAAAAATGTTTGAAGCAGCTAAACAGTCACCACCTGAGAAACTAATGTTCACTTACAAAGGTGTGTTATATGCCAGTTCAACCTGCAACATTGAAACATTTCAAGCATTGGAAGGGTTTGAAGCTAGAACAGATGACATCATGTTAGCTTCTTATCCAAAATGTGGTAAGTTTATTTCCAGACATTCAATCCTTTTTATTAAACAACTGTATTTTTATATATAATTTTATGTTTTATGTACAATTTGTTTTGTTTTGCGTAACAGTTAACCAGATCTCTTAAGTCACGCTAACTAGACACTAGGGATGGGCGAATGTGTAAATTTTCGAATTTCGAATGTAGAACGAATGTTATTACCGAAATTCGAATTCTAAATCCGAATGTCGATAAGAACGAATATTCTTAAAAATTCGAAAATCGAATGTTATTTACAGTTTTCGAATGTCACTTTCGAATTTGAATGTTTATAATTATATTGAATGTCCACATTCGAAATTTCGAATTTAACATTCTATTTATCAAATACTATTCAGAAGTTCAATAGTTCATGTGGTAGGGCGGGAATCTAGTAAATTGATACATAATAGATACAAATATATCATTTTGAATGTTTCCATATAGAATATTGCATAATTCGAATATTACATTTAAAGAAAGCATTAGAAATACTATTACAAACATATAAATTCAAATTCGAATATAAATTCAAATTTTTCGAATTTGAATATAAATTCAAATTTTCGAATTCGACTATTGCATAATTCGAATATTAAATTTAAAGGAAAAGCATTAGAAATACTATTACAATCTAAATTCGAATTTTTCGAATTCGAATACACGTATTGCATAATTCGAATATTACATTTAAAGAAAAAGCATTAGAAATACTATTACAATCTACAATCTAAATTCGAATTTTTCGAATTCGAATATTGTATAATTCGAATATTACATTTAAAGAAAAAGCATTAGAAATACTATTACAATCTAAATTCGAATTTTTCGAATTCGAATATTGCATAATTCTAATATTACATTTAAAGAAAAAGCATTAGAAATACTATTACAATCTAAATTCGAATTTTTCGAATGTTTATTTTGGTACTTGCTGTAAAGTTATTCTTCCTATGACAGTTATGTGCTTGAGAGTAAAGGAGGATATGCGGAGCTTGATGATTTAACCTGCATTAAAGGGCTGTATCAGTACAAAAAGTAAATGATCTAATTTATTATTGCACTGTTGCTTGCAAATAGTTATGGGCTAGATTATAAGTGGAGCGCTATAATTAACCAGCCATTACAAGTGGCTGGCTATTGCAATTAGCAATTAGCGCTCAGAAAATTAACCAGAGGTCAGGCCTTTTCTAAAATTTCCCCAAATGCCCTGAAAATAGAGGGCATTATAGTTTTTTTATTAAAAAAAAATGTACCATTTTTTTTCTAAATAAGAAAAACTGCACTAGGCCGTTTTTGGGCTTTAAAGTTGATGGGAGGGGAGTGTTAGGAAAAAAAGGCATTATAAATATATATGAATAGGCTTTTGTACATATATATTTAAAAATGCTGCCCATCACTGCGCTATTTATCCCCTTTGATGCGTGAGGTTCTGATACTGTCATTGACACCCTCAGAATGAGGCTCCCATAGAAGCTTATGGAAAAGCGCTCTTGGTTTATTTGTAATACCAGTGCACATTATCGCAAGTGATATTTAGGGCTCCACTTGTAATCTATCCCTATGTGTTTAAACCATGCAGAGGGATTAAACACATAGTTAAATTTATCTCCAGAAGAGTAATGTACTACTGGGAACTCGCTGAACAAATGTCAACGGCAAAAGACAAATGTGTTTAGTCACTAATGAACAGCTAGCTCCCAGTAGTGCATTGCTGCTGCTGAGGATATGTACATTTTCTTTTCAACAAAGGTACCCAAGAGAACAAAGAAAACTTGATAATAGAAGTGAATGAAAAAATTACATGCTTTGTGTGAATCATGAAACTATAAATTTTTTCTGTCCCTTTAAGAAATCAGTATGGTTAAATTATACTACTACTATTTTACATGCTTGTTTTAAGGTGGATTGGAGTGGGTGGGACTTTGCAATACATAAATGGGCGTGACCATGCTCCAAAGTGTCTCTGGAATTATTTTTTTTTCAAATGTTGACAACTATGAACTAGGTGCACTAAGTCAAAATGCTCTAAAGTTGAAGGTGCATTAAGAAATAGTGGAGATACCTTTGTCCTTTACCTCAGAAGAAAATTATATTTTTTATTTAAATTTAAATATATAAATATTTATTTATGTAATTAAAATATATATCTCTATATATCTATATATATCTATATATAAAATATATATATATATATATTTAAAATGATAATATATATATATATATATATATATATATATATATATAGCTGCGCTGTGGAATCTGTTGGCGCTCTACAAATAACCGATAATAATAATAATAATATCTGCAGAATCTGTTGGCGCTCTACAAATAACCGATAATATATATATATATATATATATATCACAGTATATATATCCTATATAATAAAAGGCAAAGTATGTTTGTCTGAAGCTGTCATGTGCAGTAGAGACTGCGTGAGGACAAACATACCTGGCCTTGAGCAGCAGAAATGGTGGTCCGAAGTGGCCGTGATGGGGGGCTGGGCAGGGTGTGTTGTGATGGGGGCGTGGCCAGCTGACGTGCAGTGATCGGGCGTGGCCAGGCAGGAGCGGCCATGATGGGGCATGGCCAGGCGGTAGTGGGCATGGCCGAAAAGAGAGCTCAAAAGAGGGGGGAGAGAGAGGGCAAAAGAGAGGGGGAGAGAGAGCAAATAAGAGGGGGGAGAGAGCAAAAGAGAGGGGGAGAGAGCAAAAGAGAGGGAAGAGAAAGCAAAAGAGAGGGGGCAGAGAGAGAGCGCAAAAGAGAGGTGGGAGAGAGAGTGCAAAAGACAGAGGGGAAAGAGAGCAAAAGAGGGGGAAAGAGAGAGCAAAAGAGAGGGGGAAAGAGAGAGCAAAAAAGGGGGAAAGAGAGAGCAAAAAAGGGGGAGAGAGAGCTAAAGAGAGGGGGAGAGAGAGAAAAAGAGAGGGGGAGAGAGCGCAAAAGAGGGGGAGAGAGAGCAAAAAAGGGGGAAAGAGAAAGCAAAAAAGGGGGAAAGAGAGAGCAAAAGAGAGGGGGAGAGAGAGCAAAAGAGAAGGGGGAGAGAGAGCAAAAGAGAGGGAGAGAGAAAATAAAAGATAGGGAAGAAAGAGCAAAAGAGAGGGAGAGAGAAAACAAAAGATAGGGAAGAAAGAGCAAAAGAGAGGGAAGAGAGAGCAAAAGAGAATGGGGAGAGAGAGCAAAAGAGAAGGGGGAGAGAGAGCAAAAGAGAAGGGGGAAGAGAGAGTGCAAAAGAGAAGTGGGAGAGAGCAAAAGAGAGGGGGAGAGAGAGAGCAAAAGAGGGGGAGAGAGAGAGCAAAAGAGAGGGATATAGAGAGCAAAAGAGAGGGTAGAGAGAGAGAGCAAAAGAGGGGGGAGAGAGAGTGTAAAAGAGAGGGAAGAGAGAGCAAAAGAGAGGGGACAGAGAGAACAAAAGAGAGGGAAGAGAGAGCAAAAGAGAGGGGACAGAGAGAGAGCGCAAAAGAGAGGTGGTAGAGAGAGTGCAAAAGAGAGGTGGGAGAAAGAGAGCAAAAGGGGGGATAAAGAGAGCAAAAGAGGGGGATAAAGAGAGAACAAAAAATGGGGAAAGAGAGAGCAAAAGAGAGGGGAGAGAGAGCACAAAAGAGAGGGGGAGAGAGAGCGCAAAAGAGGGGGAGAGAGAGAGCAAAGGAGAGGGGGAGAGAGAGAACAAAAAAGGGGGAAATTGAGAGCAAAAGAGAGGGGAGAGAGAGCGCAAAAGAGAGGGGGAGAGAGAGCGCAAAAGAGGGGGAGAGAGAGATCAAAAGGGAGGGGGGAGAGAGAGCAAAAAGGGGGAAAGAGAGCAAAAGAGAGGGGGAGAGAGAGCAAAAGAGAAGAGAGAGAGAGAGAGAGAGAGAGAGAGAGAGAGAGCAAAATAGAGGGGGAGAGAGAGCAAAAGAGAGAGAGAGAGAGAGAGAGAGCAAAATAGAGGGGGAGAGAGAGCAAAAGAGAGGGGGAGAGAGAGAGCAAAAGAGATGGGGGGAGAGAGAGAGAGCAAAAGAGGGGGGAGAGAGAGAGAGCAAAAGAGAGGGGGAGAGAGAGAACAAAAAAGGGGGAAATTGAGAGCAAAAGAGAGGGGAGAGAGAGCGCAAAAGAGAGGGGGAGAGAGAGCGCAAAAGAGGGGGAGAGAGAGAGCAAAAGAGAGGGGGGGAGAGAGAGCAAAAAGGGGGAAAGAGAGCAAAAGAGAGGGAGAGAGAGAGCAAAAGAGAGGGGGAGAGCAAAAGAGAGGGGGCAGAGAGAGCAAGAGGGGGGACAGAGAGAGCAAAAGAGAGGGGGAGACAAAGCAAAAGAGAGGGGGAGAGAAAGCAAAAGAGAGGGGGAGAGAAAGCAAAAGAGAGGGACAGAGAGAAAGCAAAAGAGAGGGGGAGAGAAAGCAAAAGAGAGGAAATAGAGAGCAAAAGAGAGGGAAGAGAGAGCAAAAGAGAAGGGGGGAGAGAGAGAGAGAGAGCAAAAGAGAGGGGGGGAGAGAGAGAGAGCACAAAAGAAAGGGGAAGAGAGAGTGCAAAAGAGAAGTGGGAGAGAGAGCAAAATAGAGGGGGAGAGAGAGCAAAAGAGAGGGGGAGAGAGAGAGAGAGCAAAAGAGGGGGAAAGAGAGAGAGCAAAAGAGGGAGAGACAGAGCAAAAGAGATGGGGGGAGAGAGAGAGCAAAAGAGGGAGAGACAGAGCAAAAGAGATGGGGGGAGAGAGAGAGCAAAAGAGGGGGGAGAGAGAGAGAGCAAAAGAGAGGGGGAGAGAGAGAGCAAAGGAGAGGGGGAGAGAGCAAAGGAGAGGGGGAGAGAGAGAGCAAAGGAGAGGGGTAGAGAGAGAGCACAAAAGAGAGGGGGAGAGAGAGCAAATGAGAGGGGGGAGAGAGAGAGCAAAAGAGAGGAGAGAGAGCAAAAGAGAGAGGGAGAGAGAGAGAGCAAAAGAGAAAGCCTGTGTACACGGGCTTTAGGACTAGTATATATATATAAATATGTTTTATGTCACTTTAACAATTCCCACACAAGGCACTTCCTCACACAAAACTCATCCTATCATAACCTCTCTCTACATTACAGTAAAATTGCACATCATAAGATATCTTCTTTCTAAGCTACCCTCATCCAGATCTGATTTCCACTCAGTAGCCCATTATCCTAGGGTTACCCCTAACCTAAAGTGTCATTCACTCTGTTATCCTCCACAAAGTCTCACACAGCACTTGCAATAATAAATTATAACCACAACTTATTCTACCATAATTAAAGTGATATTTCCACCTTACACTAAAATAGGAGTACCTTGGTGGAAGGTTACTCTATGTGGGGGTAAATGAGGTGTTCTAAGGGGGTTTGTTAGCAGTCTTGGGGCAATAACCAAGGCCGGATTGGCCTACTAGACTACCAGGAGATTTCCCGGTGGGGCTTGTCTTCATATTTTTCAAGTGCTGCTTTATATCCCCAGTCAGGCCCTGGCAGCAACTGCAGTTGGGAAAAAATGTAACGCTAATATGTTATCATTAAAATAACGTTCATTTACCAATTTCTTTTCTTTCTAGGAAGTAATTGGACTATGCAATTACTCAGTGACATGATAAAAGCTGGTTATTCTAGAAATGAACTAGCAAGGCTTCCAGTTCTAGAATTTGCTGCTCCTGGTAAATTTGAGGTTTGTACACAATAATGAAACACAAATAAGAGCAACTCTAAAAATAGAAATACTAGATAAAAAGAAAGCAACAGTTCTGATGTTGTATATTAATGATCATTGTTACCCAGGTTTATCACAAAATAAATTTAAAGGAAGAGTTCAAGAGAAGCAGCATATAGGAAATCTTGGAGGAGGGAGAGAGAAGGGGTAATAACAGGAGTAGAGAAACATAGGAGTAGATTTATTAAGTGTCGGCAGACATGATTCACTGTAGCGAATCATGTCTGCCCAACATCGCTAAATGCCGACAGCATACGCTGTCAGCATTTAACATTGCACAAGCGTTTCTAATAAAATGCTTGTGCAATGCCGCCCCCTGCACAATTACGGCCAATTGGCCACTAGCAGGGAGTGTCAATCATCCCAATTGTATCCGATCGGAAAGATGATTGCTGTCCGCCACCTCAGAGGTGGCGGACGAGTTAAGGAGCAGCGGTCTTACGACTGCTGCTTCTTAAAGGGACAGTCTAGTCCAAAACAAACTTTCATTATTCAGATAGGGCATGCATTTATAAACAATTTTCCAATTTACTTCTATCACTAATTTTGCTTTGTTCACTTAGTATTCTTAGTTGAAAGCTAAACCTAGGAGGTTCATATGCTAATTTCTAAGTCCTTGAAGGTCGCCTTTTATCTGAGGGCATTTTGACAGTTTTTCACCAGTATAGGGCGTTAGTTCATGTGTTTCATATAGATAACACTGTGATCATGCACGTGGAGTTCATAAGAGCCAGCACTGATTGGCTAAAATGCAAGTCTGTCAAGAGAACTGAAATAAGGGGGCAGACTGCAGAGGCTTAGATACAAGATAATCACAGAGGTTAAAAGTGTATTAATATAACTGTGTTGGTTGTGCAAAACTAGGGAATGGGTAATAAAGGGATTAGCTATCTTTTAAAACAATAAATATTCTGGGGTAGACTGTCCCTTTAACTCAAGTTTCCGGCAAGCCGGAAACTACGCGGGTAGTTAACAGCATCTGCTGATTGTTAAATCTACCCCTTAGTTTAGAAGCTGATTGAAGAGGATGGGTTGGGGAATATTTGGAGTTGAGTAAGAGAAATGTCAGGTGTAAAGTGTCTGTGAGACGGGGTAATAAGAAGCAGCTCAGTTTCTGAGAGATTTAGTAGAACAAATTGAATTTCTGCAATTCATACTTTCCATACACTTTAATACTTTGTCTTTATTTTCAGAAACTAAAACAAGAATGCTCACCCAGACTCCTGTCAACACATCTGCTGTATGATGAGATTCCCAAAAATGTTTTTGAGAAGAGAGTAAAGGTACTGATTAAAGTTCAATAACATCTGTTTTTATTTTAATTGCCAGAAATACATATACATAACAAAGGTACAATACAGTAAGGATGTTCAATAGTATTTCTGTGTCATGGATACTGTAACTTTCATTCCCCTCCTTCAGAGCCAGACAACCGCAGAAAAGTTTAAAAAGTTTCAACTCTTAGTCATTCCTTGTAAGACATCCCCTTCTGAATTTTGCTTCCAGCATATATAGGACTGGATTACAAGTAAGGCGCTATGTTAAAGGGACAGTCTACACCAGAATTTTTATTGTTTTAAAAGATAGATAATCCCTTTATTACCCATTCCCCAGTTTTGCATAACCAACACAGTTATAATAATATACTTTTAACCTCTGTGATTATCTTGTATCTAAGCCTCTGCAAACTGCCCCTTTAATTCAGTTCTTTTGACAGGCTTGCAGTTTAGCCAATCAGTGCCTGCTCCCAGATAACTTCACGTGCATGAGCACAGTGTTATTTATATGAAATACATGAACTAACACCCTCTAGTGGTGAAAAACTGTTAAAATGCATTCTGAAAAGAGGTGGCCTTCAAGGTCTAAGAAATTAGCATTTGAACCTCCTAGGTTAAGCTTTCAACTAAGAATACCAAGAGAACAAAGCAAAATTGGTGATAAAAGTAAATTGGAAAATTGTTTAAAATTACATGCTCTATCTGAATCATGAAAGTTTATTTTGGCCTAGCCCTAGACTGTCCCTTTAACGTGCGCCCGTAAAGGGGCAAAAAAGCCCATTTATGGGCACACACGTTAAATAACCCGCCATTATAAGTGACCGCGAGCTCACGTTTTCAGTTTTGACTAGACTGTCCCTTCAAGTAGATTAAAACATGTAAAAACAGATTTCTGCAATATTCTTTTTTTTTTAAAGTGTTATACTGTGTATTTACTGTAAATATTCCACATTTCAATGTTTTTCACATAGCAGAATATGTTCTTAGTATATCTAAACAGATATTCCTATATATATCCGTATATATCTATACCTATATATATTCATGCATATATACTGTATGTATATATGTATATATATATATAGATAGATAGATAGATAGATAGATAGATAGATAGATAGATAGATATATTTTGTATGAAAATACTATCAAATATATGTAGAAATGTGTATTTATGTATAAACTAGGTGATAAGCTTGCCCAGAGGGCAGTCTATGTTTAAAAAATACAAACCCCCAAGCTAAAGTTACAAAAAATAAAAAAGTTAAATTACAGAAAAAAATAAACAAAGCTATCCAAAATAAAAAATTTGAACCTAAACTAATACCCCTATAAAAATAAAAAATCCCCCCAAAATAAAAACACCCCCTAATCTAATACTAAACTACCAATAACCCTTAAAGGGCCTTTTGTAGGGCATTTCCCTAAATTAACCAGCTCTTTTATTTACAAAAATTACCAATTACCGCCAAACTGTTAAACCCCCCACCCAACAAACCCCCCAAAATATAAAAAAACTAAAAAAACCTAAACTACCTATTGCCCCTAAAGGGGCATTTGTATGGGCATTGCCCTTAAAAGGGCATTCAGCTCTTTTACTGTCCTTAAAAGGGCAATCAGCTCTTTTACAGCCCATTAAATCCCTAATCTTAAAAGAAATGTAAAAAAAATCCTAAAACTAAGCCCCAAATAGGTACTCACCATTCCTGAAGACTGGCAGAGAAGGTCTTCTTCCAGGCGGCTCCGTCATCTTCTATCTTCATCCTGTGTGAAGGTTGCACGGAACGGAGGAGCGGATCGGTCTTCCCTGATGCGCAGATCTGGAGCGGCGGTCCTCAGCGGCAGTCTTCAGTGGTGGCAATCCTCGGCGGCATGGAGGCTCCTCTTCATCTGATGTCTGTACCACACTGAAAATTGAATGCAAGGTACCACATTCAATTTGGGGTACCTTGCATTCCTATTGGCTGAAATTGTGAAATAAGACAATAAGATTAGAGCTACTGAAATCCTGTTGGCTGTTCAAATCAGCCAATAAAAATTCAGTAGCTCTCATCCTATTGGCCGATTTCAAAATTTCAGCCAATAGGAATGCAAGGTACCCCAATAAATATGGGGTACCTTGCATTCAATCTTCAGTGTGCGACATACGATCAAATGAAGAGGAGCCTCCTTGCAGCTGATGACCGCTGCTGCTGAGAACCGCCACTGAGAATCCGTGCATTGGGGAAGCCAGCTCCGCACCTCCGCTCCGTGCCTCCTTTGCTCCGGATTAAGATTGAAGATGATGGAGCCGCCTGGAAGAAGACCTTCTCGGACAGACTTCAGGAATGGTGAGTACATATTTGGGTCTTAGTGTTATATTTTTTTTATTTTGGGGGGTTTGGTGGGTGGGGGTGTTTTACTGTTAGGGGGGACTTTTTTTAAACGTAAAAGAGCTGTTTAACTTAGGGCAATGCCCTACAAAAGGCCCTTTTAAGGGCTATTGGTAGTTTAGATTAGGGGGTGTTTTTATTTTGGGGGGGCTTTTTTATTTTCATAGGGATTAGGTAACATTTTTTTTATTTTTGATAATTTTGTTTATTTTTTTCTGTAATGTCAGACTTTTTTATTTTTTGTAATTTAATGTTAGGATTTTTTATTTTAATTGTAATTTAGTAATAATTGGGGTTAATTTAGGGGTGTTAGGTTAGGGGGCTTAGTAATTAAATTAGTTATTTGCATTGTGGGGGGGTTGGTGGTATAGGGGTTAATATATTATTTAGGTTTATTGGGATGTGGGGGTTTGGTGGTTTAGGGGTTAATAGGTTAATTAGGTTTATTGCGATGCGGGATGTTGGCTGTTTAAGAGTTAATAGGTTAAATAAGGTTATTGCGATGTGGGGTTTTGCGGTTTAGGGGTTAATAGATTAATTAGGTTTATTGCGATGTGGGGGTTGGCGGTTTGGGGGTTAATATTTTAATTATGTTATTTGCAGATTAGGGGTTAATTACTTTATTGTTTTGCTATGTGGGTGTTGGCGGTTTAGGTGCTTGTTAATACTTCGTGTGGGAGGTTAGTTTTTTTTTTGTTATATTTCGTGCGGGCGGTTACATGTTTTTTATTTTATTTCTTGTGGGCGGTTACGTGTCTTTTTGTTATTTCGTGCGGGCGGTTGCGTGTATTTTTTTTTTTTTAAGGCTTCAGGTTTGCCAATGCTGCATCCAGGTGGATTATTTTGGCTGCGCGCACAGCCAACATTCTTTTGGCTGCCATGAGGATGCGTGCACAATTGGTGACGGATGAATTACAAACGCGAATATAGTATAGATATAAAATTTTCTGCTATGTGAAGAACACTGAAATATAAAATATTTATATTTTCATGTTGGGTTAGTGCACATGAGAATATGCGATCGGGTTTGCATGCGAGTAGGGATTTATGTGCTGTTTCCAATTTTTTTGCTCCATTGACTTCCATGGGGGAATATTTTATCTCATGCCCAATGTTGTAAGTTCGGCTTTTTATGCTAGTCTGTTTAGCAAGCGAGCAAAAACTTTTTACTTTCAATTTACAATACGAGCGTTACCCGCTGTAAAAACAAAAAGCTTACTTCTAGGGGAGTTAGTGTGCAAGCGGGAGCGTTAAATAGCGCTCCACTTATAATCTGGCCGAATGTAGGAAGCCTGGTTTCTGATGTATGAGCTTGCCACACACATTTAGGGAAGTTTTGCCTCTACTTACTATTCCTATTGAGCATAGTCTTGATATTTAATTTGTATTTGCGATTTCTTAAGGTCAGGTCTCCATTGTATAAACAAATGCCCCCACTCTAATCTGTCTAAGGCCTTCTCTGCGCCCATGCACTCAAATATGGCCCTGTGGAGCCAATAATGTATGACCACATGTAATACACAGGTTTGTGATTTAGGATCTGTTAGTAGTAAACCCAGTTTGCTCTGTGTGCAAGAGGCATAACAAAATAAACTTTAAGGGCGTCGCTAGCAACCTCATAATTATTTTATACTTAACAATTATAAGTGATATTTTCCAGTATGATTCAGGTTTTGTAGGGTATTTATTACCTATTTTGGTTATTACAGACTCAGTAGCAGTTTTGTTCCTGTTTAAAGTAACTATCAAATAGCTTTGTCAAAGCAGGAGAGGGCCGGGTGCTTTGCCCAATGCTAAAGATTTGATAATGCTTACCACTCCCTTCTGTTTCTGACCTGGAGGGTTTTGACTTTTAGGAAACTGAATCTTATCCCAGAAGTCATCCTGAGAGTCAGTCACCCTTGTTTGTGCAGAATATAGTTTGCTGTTAAAATTAGCAAATTCTGCAGTAATCTTCTCCACATGTGTATTAGTGTCTGTGCCCTTTTAGCGCAAACACCCATTTATTAGGTTGCTGTGTTTTTAGCATTGAGGCGAAATGCTTCCCTATCCTGTTGACGTATCCATATTCGTCTATTTTCTAAGAAGCTGTGAGACTGAAAATGAAAACAATTCTTTCTTTTTTTAGATTAATCTATAATACTCAATAAGTTACAGTAGGCCTCTGACAAAATGCTAGGTAAGCAATAGTCAACTTATTGATGAGGAGCGCATCTCTCTCTTTTTTGTTTAGTAACATATGCTATGTGTTTCCGCATATAGCTTTCCTAAATGTTTCTGAATTAGACAGGCGTTACTTATTCTTGTTACAAAAGTCTTCCCAATGGCCCTCCAAAATGCAGATTTATTAATTCAGCCTAAAAATATGCAAGTGATGCAGTATTTATATAATAGTACTGAAGAACTTGTCTCACTATGGGTCACATAGCAGTGTTCGGTTATCTCCACTCCTCCCTCACAGAGATGGATGAGGGGCAGGAAGAATGACAGCAGCATAATAACTAGTAGTTGATGCCAGTATAATAAAGTTCAAATATTATAGTCAGAGTTGTAAACGGGGAAAACTGGGATATTACAAGGGCAAGATATTAAGATACAAGTTAGCACTACAGGAGCCACTTATATAATAAGATATTTGCTTGTTAAGCAAGTTAAAAGACCTTGTTCATATGCCAGGACAAAATGTATCAGTCCACACCCACTGATTACACCACAGCCAACACTTACTGATTACACAACAGTCCACACCTATTCATTACACAACAGTGAGGAAGCTCATTGGCTCAATGTAGTATGTTATCTTCCACACTGCTATTGCCAGCCCCATCTCAGTGATGCATTACTGTTATAGAACTGTATTATGCTCACCCACATTTGCAGTTCTTCATCTGAGGGAGGTGTCTCCCAAGCTAGGCCCCCAGAGACAACAAGGTCAGCTTTTACCATCTTCATGATGACTAAAATGTAGCCTGCCACCTCTTCCTCAAGTATCCATCTGCTGACATGCAACTTGTTAGCACAATTCACACCCTTCAGACTGTGTGGTATTTGTTTTTGGCATTAGCAAAGTGGAGCATGGGCATAACCCTTCCCCCCCCCCAAGATAATTCTGTTAGAAAAAGACACAGAACAGAAATTACATACTATATTATTCATCTAATTACATTTATTGATTTTAATTAAGTAATTATATATACTGTATATATATATATATATATATATATATATATATATATATATATAAAACTTATAACAGTGTATTATGGATATTATAGGCTAACCTCAGCCATGTTAGCCTGGACAGTTATGAGTTACAGATGCTGGGGGGGGGGGGGGGGGGCAGGGAGGAACATGGCTATTGCTGTCAAGCAGCACTGTTCATGTGCTACCCAGAGGCACAAAACCTTTTTCTCCCAACAAACCTTGCAGCATGTGCTTGCAGGGGGTCAAGCAAAGAGTTGGTGGACAGGAAGTGGGTTAGGAGATTGTAAACTAGTTTTTCAAGAAGTTTTGATGTTAGTGGAAGCAGTAATATGGGGCGGTAGCTTTCAGGAGAATTAGGGTCAAGGGAGGGATTTTTGAGTATGGGAGTGACTTTTGTGTGTTTGAAAGAAGATAGGAATGAACCGGTAGAGAGAGATAGGTTGAAGATGTGAGTAAGGAGTGAGGGTGGAAGACAGGGAGGGTATTAGATAAGAAGGAGTAGGGTCGAGTGGGCAGGTAGTGAGGCGTGAGGATGATAATAAGGAAGAAACTTAATTCTCAATGGCTGGATGGAAGATGCAGAGGGAGTACCTGGGCCTGTTGTTGGAAGATTGTAGGTTGGTGTTGGTATGTTGCTTCGGATATTATGTGTTTTGTTTAAAAAGTAGTCTTCCAGATCTTGAGCACTAAAGACAGACATGGGTGGTTGAGCAGGTGGGTAGAGGAGAGAGTTAAAGGTAGAGAAGAGTCATTTAGGGTTTGAGGAAAGAGTGGATATGAGAGAAGTGAAGTAGGTTTGCTTGGCTAAGTGAAGGACAGAAGTGTATGAATGAAGAATAAACTTATAGTGTATGGAATCAGGTTCAGAGTGAGTTTTCCTCTAGACACACTCAGCAGTACGGGAGCATTTTTGCAAATAGCGTGTTTGCTGAGAGTGCCAGGGCTGTAACTGACGGCATGATGTTTTGCGCAGTCGGGGAGGAGCAAGTGTGTCTAGTGCAGAGGAGAGAGTTTTGTTATAGTGTGCTGTAGCGAGATCAGGGCAGGTTATAGTGGAAGTGAGAGGGAGGAGATCTCAAATGATTTTTGAAAACAGTGTGTAGATTTCTACAGGTGAGGGGGCGAGATGGAGAAGTGGGATTAGCTGTAGCATTAATATTATAGGTGACCAGATGATGGTCTGAAATGGGAAAAGGTCAGGTGAGGTCAGATATAGAGCAGAGGTAAGATGTGTCCATCACAGTGAGTAGGGAATAGGGTGGATTGTGAGAGACCAAAGGGGGATGTGAAGGAAAGAGGTTTAGAGGCCACAGGGGCACATTTGTTGTCAATGGGAATGTTGAAGTCCCCAAGAATTAGGGTTAGTATATTTGTAGAGAGAAAGTGAGGAAGCCAGGCAGCAAAGTTGTCTAGGAATTGGGCAGTCGGTCCAGGAGGGCGATAGATGACTGCCACTCTGAGGGAGAGGGGGGAGAACAGGCGAATACAGTGGACTTCAAAGGAGGAGAAGAAGAGAGATGGGATTGGAGGTAGGTACTGATAAGTGCAGGACGGGGAGAGCAGGATCCCAACACTGCCACCATGTTTCTCACCTAGTCTTGGGGTATGGCTAAAGTGGAAACCACCATGTGTGAGAGCAGCAATGGAAAATGTGTCAGAAAAAGTTTCCAAGTTTCCGTAATTGCTAAAAGGGTGAAAGCATTTATATAAAAAGGTCATGAATGGTTGTTTGTTGCAGACAGAACGAGAGTTCCATAGTGCACAAGTGAAAGGAGTGTGTGCTTATGGGATGCATTGGATGGAAATGAGGTAATGTTTGATGCTTTTATTAAAGTTTCTATAAGGAGTGCGTGATTGGGTAATGGTGGGAATGTGGATGGGCCCAGGATCTGGAGAGATGTTGCCTGATGCTAATAGCAGCAGGATGGAAAGTAAGAGTAGGTGAGAATGACATTTATAGCAGTGGGGGTATTTCTGTGAGGTGGTGAAGTTTATTGATATAGATTTTAAAATAGAAAGTAGTTCATGAGATCCTAAGGTATGGAGAAGAAAGGAGAGAGGGGCCAATATAAACTGCATGTGGAGAAGGGTAAGGTATGAGCATGTGAGCATGCCTGTGGAATAGGCATAAGACTCTTAAAAGGAAAAGCAGTCCTGAAATGATTTTGCTTGCCTCAAATCTTCTTCAAATCTTGTTCAGTTCTTGTCTAATTCTTAGTGCTGCCACTTAAAGATGGTCACTTAGACAGAAGGGAGCTTAGAGAGATGGAATGGTCTGACTCTGCAAATGCTCAGCCCCAGCAAATGCTACCCCTTAGCTGGTCTTACATTTATAAGGCTTTTACAGACAGCTGAGTTTACTAGAGATAAATTACACCCAGGTGAGAAGACTAATATTTACAACAAGATCAGAGGGACAGATGCAAGCAGAACAATTGGGTGGAGATAAATGAATTAATTAGGCAAAGTTAAAGGAAGTGTCCATTCAGAGGTTAAAACAGTGTAAGGGGTCTAGGAATAAAAACAGAGGTTTAAAGGGATGTACCAGGGGTTAAGAACAGTGTAATAGACCAGGAAAAAACAGAGGTTTAAAGGGATGTACCAGGGGTTAAGAACAGTGTAATAGATCCAGGAAAAAACAGAGGTTTAAAGGGATGTACCAGGAGTTAGGAACAGTGTAATAGACCAGGAAAAAACAGAGGTTTAAAGGGATGTACCAGGGGTTAAGAACAGTGTAATAGATCCAGGAAAAAACAGAGGTTTAAAGGGATGTACCAGGGGTTAAGAACAGTGTAATAGACCAGGAAAAAACAGAGGTTTAAAGGGATGTACCAGGAGTTAAGAACAGTGTAATAGACCAGGAAAAAACAGAGGTTTAAAGGGATGTACCAGGGGTTAAGAACAGTGTAATAGATCCAGGAAAAAACAGAGGTTTAAAGGGATGTACCAGGGGTTAAGAACAGTGTAATAGACCAGGAAAAAACAGAGGTTTAAAGGGATGTACCAGGGGTTAAGAACAGTGTAATAGACCAGGAAAAATCAGAGGTTTAAAGGGATGTACCAGGGGTTAAGAACAGTGTAATAGATCCAGGAAAAAACAGAGGTTTAAAGGGACATACCAGGGGTTAAGAACAGTGTAATAGATCCAGAAAAAAATGAGGTTTAAAGGGACGTACCAGGGGTTAAGAACAGTGTAATAGACCAGGAAAAAACAGAGGTTTAAAGGGACCTACCAGGGGTTAAGAACAGTGTAATAGACCAGGAAAAAACAGAGGTTTAAAGGGACGTACCAGGGGTTAAGAACAGTGTAATAGATCCAGGAAAAAACAGAGGTTTAAAGGGACCTACCAGGGGTTAAGAACAGTGTAATAGATCCAGGAAAAAACAGAGGTTTAAAGGGACATACCAGGGGTTAAGAACAGTGTAATACATCCAAGAAAAAAACAGAGGTTTAAAGGGACGTACCAGGGGTTAAGAAAAGTGTAATAGATCCAAGTAAAAAAACAGAGGTTTAAAGGGATCTACCAGGGGTTAAGAACAGTGTAATAGATCCAGGAAAAATCTGAGGTTTAAAGGGACGAACCAGGGGTTAAGAACAGTGTAATAGATCCAGGGAAAAACAGAGGTTTAAAGGGACGTATCAGGGGTTAAGAACAGTGTAATAGATCCAGGGAAAAACAGAGGTTTGAAGGGACCTACCAGGGGTTAAGAACAGTGTAATAGATCCAGGAAAAAACAGAGGTTTAAAGGGACGTACCAGGGATTAAGAACAGTGTAATAGATCCAAGAAAAAAAAACAGAGGTTTAAAGGGACGTACCAAGGGTTAAGAACAGTGTAATAGATCCAAGAAAAAAACAGAGGTTTAAAGGGACGTACCAGGGGTTAAGAACAGTGTAATAGATCCAAGAAAAAAACAGAGGTTTAAAGGGACGTACCAGGGGTTAAGAACAGTGTAATAGATCCAGGAAAAAACAGAGGTTTAAAGGGACGTACCAGGGGTTAAGAACAGTGTAATAGATCCAGGAAAAATCTGAGGTTTAAAGGGACGAACCAGGGGTTAAGAACAGTGTAATAGATCCAAGAAAAAAACAGAGGTTTAAAGGGACGTACCAGGGGTTAAGAACAGTGTAATAGATCCAGGAAAAAACAGAGGTTTAAAGGGACGTACCAGGGGTTAAGAACAGTGTAATAGATCCAGGAAAAATCTGAGGTTTAAAGGGACCTACCAGGGGTTAAGAACAGTGTAATAGATCCAGGAAAAACAGAGGTTTAAAGGGACGTACCAGGGGTTAAGAACAGTGTAATAGATCCAGGAAAAAACAGAGGTTTAAAGGGACGAACCAGGGGTTAAGAACAGTGTAATAGATCCAAGAAAAAAACAGAGGTTTAAAGGGACGTACCAGGGGTTAAGAACAGTGTAATAGATCCAGGAAAAATCTGAGGTTTAAAGGGACGTACCAGGGGTTAAGAACAGTATAATAGATCCAGGAAAAAAACAGAGGTTTAAAGGGACGAACCAGGGGTTAAGAACAGTGTAATAGATTCAGGAAAAAACAGAGGTTTAAAGGGACCTACCAGGGGTTAAGAACAGTGTTATAGATCCAGAAAAAACAGAGGTTTAAAGGGACCTACCAGGGGTTAAGAACAGTATAATAGATCCAGGAAAAAACAGAGGTTTAAAGGGACCTACCAGGGGTTAAGAACAGTGTAATAGATCCAGGAAAAAACAGAGGTTTAAAGGGACGTACCAGGGGTTAAGAACAGTGTAATAGATCCAGGAAAAATCTGAGGTTTAAAGGGACGTACCAGGGGTTAAGAACAGTATAATAGATCCAGGAAAAAACAGAGGTTTAAAGGGACGAACCAGGGGTTAAGAACAGTGTAATAGATTCAGGAAAAAACAGAGGTTTAAAGGGACCTACCAGGGGTTAAGAACAGTGTTATAGATCCAGAAAAAACAGAGGTTTAAAGGGACCTACCAGGGGTTAAGAACAGTATAATAGATCCAGGAAAAAACAGAGGTTTAAAGGGACCTACCAGGGGTTAAGAACAGTGTAATAGATCCAGGAAAAAACAGAGGTTTAAAGGGACGTACCAGGGGTTAAGAACAGTATAATAGATCCAGGAAAAAACAGAGGTTTAAAGGGACGTACCAGGGGTTAAGAACAGTATAATAGATCCAGGAAAAAACAGAGGTTTAAAGGGACGTACCAGGGGTTAAGAACAGTATAATAGATCCAGGAAAAAACAGAGGTTTAAAGGGACGTACCAGGGGTTAAGAACAGTATAATATATTCAGGAAAAAACAGAGGTTTAAAGGGACGTACCAGGGGTTAAGAACAGTATAATAGATTCAGGAAAAAACAGAGGTTTAAAGGGACGTACCAGGGGTTAAGAACAGTATAATAGATCCAGGAAAAAACAGAGGTTTAAAGGGACCTACCAGGGGTTAAGAACAGTGTAATAGATCCAGGAAAAAACAGAGGTTTAAAGGGACGTACCAGGGGTTAAGAACAGTGTAATAGATCCAGGAAAAAACAGAGGTTTAAAGGGACGTACCAGGGGTTAAGAACAGTATAATAGATCCAGGAAAAAACAGAGGTTTAAAGGGACCTACCAGGGGTTAAGAACAGTGTAATAGATCCAGGAAAAAATAGAGGTTTAAAGGGACCTACCAGGGGTTAAGAACAGTGTAATAGATCCAGGAAAAAACAGAGGTTTAAAGGGACGTACCAGGGGTTAAGAACAGTGTAATAGATCCAGGAAAAAACAGAGGTTTAAAGGGACCTACCAGGGGTTAAGAACAGTGTAATAGATCCAGGAAAAAACAGAGGTTTAAAGGGACATACCAGGGGTTAAGAACAGTATAATAGATTCAGGAAAAAACAGAGGTTTAAAGGGATGTACCAGGGGTTAAGAACAGTGTAATAGATCCAGGAAAAAACAGAGGTTTAAAGGGACATACCAGGGGTTAAGAACAGTATAATAGATTCAGGAAAAAACAGAGGTTTAAAGGGATGTACCAGGGGTTAAGAACAGTGTAATAGATCCAGGGAAAAAAAATAGAGGTTTAAAGGCACGTTCTTTATTCTCTCTCTAAAAAGCAAGTTTTTTTTTCCTTATTCAGCTGAACAAAAGACTAAATACTATAATTAAGTGTTGCCTGGTACAGAGAAAATTTGTCAAAGTTAGCAATATTAGAGACACCTAGTCTAGGGCGTTTATCCTATCAGAGAAAATGTCACACAAATCAGCCTATGGTGCTAATCCAAGATAACTAAAGGGCATTTAATTGGGGGTATGAAAGGTAACATTTAACAATCTATGTTTTGAGTAAAATATTTAAATCAGTAAAATGCAATTGTAAAAGTTGAGACTAGCATTTACATATATAGTTCTCGATACAGATAGAACACAAAATGCACCAGGGAGAAAAGCAGAAAAGGGGGAGGAAATCCAAACACAAGAAGGCCAAATTATGCACAGCCCAAGAGGGGTTAACATAAGATGACTGCAGCATCATCACACAGATGATATATATATATATAGTTCTCTCCACTTATATATTTACTAATAACACTACACCTAGGGGCCAATTTACCATACTGTGGGCTGACAAGGAACCTGTCTGCCCAGTATCATAGTGAGTGGGAAGCATCTACTGTCTACATTTATCCCTACACTAGCCAATAACCAATCGCATAATAATTAATAATCCCTGTTTGATCTGTCTGTTTTAAGACTACGGCTTCTTAAAGGTTGAACAGGCTATTTTATTGTAATAAAAAAGCACTAAGCAGTGGCTTATACTTTCAAAATCATTGCAATTTGTATTATTCAAATAAATGGATTTTACCTTTCATTATTTTTAATTTTTTACACTACATTTGTGCAGTGTCCATTACTTCCTGTCACAGGCCTACAACGAGGCTTTGGTCTCTACAGGAAGGTATATCAAAGTGATATGAGCTGGTTTACTATAAAGTGAATAGACTAGATAAACAGAGAGACAGATTTGCCAATGCTCAGATCAGTCAGAATATAACCTAAGTTGCCAAGATGCCAGCTCTCTCATCACAATGAGGGCAGGAGATATACTGAGAATTTCTAAGTGATTATTTTGCAATAAAACAAGTAAGTTGTTTTCTGGGTTTTAAACCAAGGGTTCATTTCTAATTTTACTTTGGTATTTTTTTATAAAGCCATTGCAACTGCTTTCTCCCTATTTGCTTTGCAATTCATTTTTCTAACATCTTGTTACATTATTTTGATGTGACATAACAATTATAAACAATGTATATTGCTATAACACCAACCCCCAAGGAAAACTTTATTGTGTGAAAGAAGAAAAGGGGAGGGCTGTATTATATATATAATTAATTATATATAATTCACAATATATTGCAAATTAATTAGCTATATTTAACAATTATTGATTCTACATCAAAGCCATAAGGGTGTCTACTATTCTACCAAAATATCCAAAAGGCTACCTTTTTGTTGAGTATTAAATCAGACCTCCTAGCAATTCCAAGCTCTATCCTTGCTAACCTTCTAAGAGAGACATATGTCACAATTTGCAGAGCTTCCCTTTGCCCCACCCATAGACTGACTAGACATGCCCACCAACCATGCACACCCATTATCCCACCAATTATCCACCTGTAAGCCCACCCCCTCCCAACACAAGCCCGTCCACAAAACAACAACCTCCGCTCTCAATCTCCTGAGTCCCTAATACAAATGTTACATCTTTTCCTTTGACCCTAGACAGACATTACAACTTTCAAGTTAAATAATTGTGTAGACTAGGGTTGCCACCTCAGCCATGTTTTCCTGGACACTTATGAGTTACACATGCTGCAGGGTTTGCAGGGAGGAACATGTATTGTGTTTCTGGACATCACTATTCATGTTCCTCCCTGCACACCCTGCAGCATGTGTAACTTATAAGTGCCCTGTATTTTGAGGGACGTGTTGCTAGGAGACACCTCTCACTTCTAGAAACTGGGGCCTATTTTTTTATTGCTGTTGTAAACTGGTGGTTGCATAACATTTCTCCATAAACTTTAAAAGGGCATGAAACCCACAATTTCATGATTTAGATAGAGCACTGGTTTTCAAACTTGTCCTCGGGCCTCTCTCACAGGCCACATTTTGAGGATATCTGAACTAGACCACAGGTAAAATACTCAGCTGATTAGTAAACATGGTTATCTTACCTGTTCTAATCCAAAGTAATCCTGAAAATCTGGCCTGTTGGTGAGGTCTGAGGAGTTTGAGTTTGAAACCAGTGAGATGGACCATGCAATTTAAAAAAAACTTTCTAAATTTCCTCTATTATGAAATGTTCTTCATTAGCACTAGATGGCAGCACTATTTCCTACCAAGGTATCTCTTCAACAAAGAATTTCATGGGAACAAAGCAAATTTGATGATAGAAGTAAATTGGAAACTTTTTTTTAAATTGTATGCTCTGTCTGAATCACAAAATATTTTTTTTGGGTTTCATATCCCTTTAATGGAGTTACTTGTTACCACCAGTTTATACAGGTTTGAAAAATCTTCCAAATACATATAAGGATAAAAGTCTTGTGCAGTTATTTTAAAGGTTAAGGGCAAGGATTTATCAAGCCCCTACGGCAGCAAGTTCTCACAAGAACTTGCTCGCCGTGATTTATCAAGCAGCGGTCACCAGACCGCTGCTTCCCTACGCTCTTTGTCACCTCTAAGGTGGCGAAATTCAATCTCCTCAGTTGAGTCTGACCGAGGAGATTGACAGCTCCTGCCCGCGTGTGATTGGCTGTGCGCGGGCACGGGGCGGGATTGCATGTGAGCGCAAAATTGCGCTTGTGTGCAATGTTGATTACCTACGTATACGTGCCCCTGTACGCCTCAGCTATGATAAATCTAGCCCTAAATATTGTTTGGTGAACACTCAAACAAAAATATTACCCAATAAATAAAAAAAAATATATATATTATTTATATGTATTTTCTAACAGATCGTGGTGGTAATTCGAAATCCAAAGGATACAGCGGTGTCATTTTTCCATTTTTATAACGGTAACCCACTGCTTCCGACCTACACTACTTGGGATTCCTTTTATCAAGACTTCGTAAGCGGAAAAGGTATTTTACAAGTTGTTTACTTTTAACGTTTGCATGTAGGGAATCCTTAGTATTGCTGATATGTCTTTTACTTTAAATGCTTATATTTGAACCTTTGTTTAAAAGGGATTAAACCATGGGTCGAAAAATGTGTTTAAAGTTTAGGAGCCAGTAAGAATATTTAGAAGCCAGACATAATTTATGAGTCAGACAGGGTATTTGTGTATAGATATATAGAGAATAACCCCCAAAGCTAGAGGGTCTCTGGCTCCTGGGTTTGTCGAGCCCTGGGTTAAACACATAGTTAACGTATAGCTCTGGAGCAGTGGAGAACTAATTTCCGTCTCCTGAAAATACTGTCCTTACTGCATATAATTGAGATCATCCCTTGCAAGTGCATTACTATTAAAGGGACAGTATACACCCATTTTTATTTAATTACATGTAAAAGACACTACTATAAAGAATAATATGCACATATACTGATCTAAAAATCCAGTATAAAACCGTTTAAAAACTTACTTAGAAGCTCACAGTTTAGCACTATTGAAAGGTTAACTCGAACACGCACTGCAAGTGATTGTATAGCAAAAACAGCAAACACTCCCCCCCCCCTTCCTCTGCACATGAAAAGAACATTTAGACAAACAGGAGCAAGCTGGAGTAGGTATACATCAGTATTCTCCTAAAACTTTGGGGCTTGGTTAGGAGCCAGAAAATCAGGGCAATGTTATTTCAAAATAATCAAAACTACACTTTAAAAAAAAAAGCTGGCGATATAAATGGATCATCTACAAAACATTTATGCAAAGAAAAATCTAGTGTATAATGTCCCTTTAACTTGTCATCCCCAGTTTTGGACAAATAGACATTGTTTTTATTGTATATCAAATTAAGTTGTTACAAAGAGACAGTTAAAAGGCACTTTTGTTTACTCATATTTGTACTATAAAACACACTTGCAGTTAATCTATCCTGAATTTAAACTAATCTTTTAAATCTGAATATTTCAGTTATTTGGGGATCCTACTTTGATCAAATGGTTGCTTGGAACAAACACATTGATGATGACTCTGTATATATAGTAACATATGAAGAGATGAAACAGGTGAGTTTTCTGTCTCACTAAATAAACATGTGGTCACTCAATCTCACTATGATTCAAGTTGTGTATTCTCTCTCTCTCTCTTTCTCTCTCTCTCTTTCTTTCTACTCTCTCTCCTCTCTCTCTTCTCTTTGTCTCAGACTAAATAAACCCCTTAGCTACTGTGACTTTCAGAATTTTTTTTTATTTACCAGTCAAATATAATAATAAAATAACTTTGGGTTTCTCACTGAAATTATTTACATACTACTTGTGCAATCATAACACAAATGGTTGTAAAAGCGTCTCTGGGATCCCCTTTGATCAGAAATAGCAGACATGCATAGCTTTGCCATTGTCTTTTGGTAATTAGAAGGCTGCTAATTGCAGCTGTGCACCACCGTTCTATTATTCTCAGCAATAAAGGTGTTAATCAGGTAGCTTGTAAGGTTAATTTTAGCTTTAGCATAGAGATTACCCTCCTACCTGACACCTTCCACCCCCAATTCCTACCTGATCCCTCCTAAACAACTCTCTTCTCTCCCTCACCCCCACTGGTCTCCACCATCTTAGGTACTGGCAGACAGTCTGCCAGTATGCCGTTCAGTTTCTTTTTATTATTTATTTATTTATTTTATATTTACTTTTCCTGCAATATTAAAGGGACAGTAAAGTCAAAATTAAACGTTTATGATTCAGATAGAGCAATCAGTTATAAACAGATTTGAAAAGACACATGCACAAACTGAAAAATATAAACCACAGCGTAGCTTTGATTAAAGGTAATTTAATATTAAAATGCGCTTCCTCGCGCAAGTAAAATAATACACTCACACTTTAAAATTAATATTTCAGCATAGGTTTAGGATCATCACTCGTCCTGTCTGTTTAGTCTCTTTGCGATCTGCTCCCTTTTGGCATCTCCCTTCCTCCTTCGGGATTCCTTCACTAGCCGGTAGTTTCCCGTCATCATGTGGTTAGTCACAGGGGTGATCACGTGGGTTCTGATGAATTGAACGGTTTCTACGCATTTCATTTGACTACGGTCAGACTTTCTCAAAAACATTTTTTGTTTGTTTGTATTAGTATAGTTCTATTTATAACCTTATGCAATTGCACCATCTAGTGGTCACTTATTGAAATTGCTACACAATGTTATAATTTCTATTATACATAATATCCATTGTATCTTTAAAGTGATGGTAAAGTCATCAGTTGTGCAATACATAATCCTTTTTCTTTTACCATAACTAGCACATCGATGTGCTTATATAAATAAAAAAACATTTATTCACGCTATAATGCCGATTTTATTTCCCTCTCCATACAGTGTTTCAAACAGCCTCTCTATATTTTTTCACCGGTGCAGCTTTGATTGACAACGCTTTTAGCCAATCATCAGCTCACCATGCGCCCTATGTGAAATATGTACCGCATGCTCCCGACATTTACACTAAGTCTTTGCTACTTACTGCGCATGCGCACCGCTTACGCTAACTGCGCATTGCTATATGAGAAAACTCAGCTCCTGGTTTTAGCCTATCGGTGCGTAGTGTCATATAGCAATGCGCAGTTAGTGTAAGAAGTGCGCATGCGCAGTAAGTAGCAAAGACTTAGTGTAGATGTCGGGAGCGTGCGGTACATATTTCACATAGGGCGCATGGTGAGCTGATGATTGGCTAAAAGCGTTGTCAATCAAAGCTGCACCGGTGAAAAAATATAGAGAGGCTGTTTGAAACACTGTACGGAGAGGGAAATAAAATCGGCATTATAGCGTGAATAAATGTTTTTTTATTTATATAAGCACATCGATGTGCTAGTTATGGTAAAAGAAAAAGGATTATGTATTGCACAACAGATGACTTTACCATCACTTTAATAGACATTTGCTTGATTAGAAACATAGTTTCACTGCGGTAAAGATATATTTATTAAAATAAGTAAAGAAACATGTTTCATTCGAAAGTATTAGATCTTATCTTCAACCATTAAGTTGCAATGCTCTACCTTTAAGTAATTTAAAATGTAATATGGCTATATAATATTGCATTGGTATTGATTAACACATAAAAAAGCTATGAGTCTTTCTAGTGATTAAAATGAATAAATTGTAAGATTCACACTTCAACTGAGGACTATTGCTACCTAATTTTAATTGGAAAATCAGATTGGAGACTGTTTTGGAAGTTTCTTCATTGAAAACCTCTTTACAAATTCTGATGACTATAACAGGATGACTAAAGATTTCTATTCCTTCTGACTATTATTTTAAGTAGAACATTTTTTTTTTTTTTTAAAATGAGGGTGTTTATTAAAGGGAAGGTATACAATTTTTATATAACTCCATGTAATAGACACTACTCTAAAGAAGAATATGCTCAGATACTGATCTAAAAATCCAGTATAAAACCTTTTACAAACGTACTTAGAAGCTCCCAGTTTAGCACTGTTGATGAGGTTAGGTTGGGGGTCACCTTCTGAAATGGGCTAAGAAAGATAGAAAATCAGACCCCCCCCTCCCCTCCCCTGCATATAAAGAGATTCATTAACACATGCTGGAGTCTGTAGACATCAGTCTAGATCTATAACTTTGGGGTTTAGTTAGGAGTCTTAAAATCAGCACAATGTTATTTAAAAATAAGCAAAACTATACATTGTTACAAAAACACTTTTTTTTTTTTTTTTTTTAAAAACATTTATGCAAATAAAAATCTAGTGTGCAATGTCTCCTTAACTTTATGGAGTAGACTTAAACAAGGGATACTATTGTGATATATATCTAAGGTGTGTGTATATATATATATATATATATATATATATATATATATATATATATATATATATATATATATATATATATATATATATATATATTGTATAAAGACACATGCACGCTACCAATCTCACCTAGGACTACTCTTTAACAAAGGATACCAAGAAAACAAGGCAACATTGATCAGAAAAGTAAATGTAAAAAGTTTAAAATATTGTGCTCTATCTCATCCGTTTAAGTTGAATTTTGACCCTTTTTTCCATTCAGAATGTTTTTATGTGAAGCATAGCTAGATATTGTCAGTGCACCAGCATTTTAAATACTGCAACTGCTCACAACACCAGTGGGGCTTGTATCATGTGAGCCATTAACAAATTGAGTCATTACCAGATGATAAAAACAACTTAGGCTCTTTGAGCAAGTGCTGTGTTTAAAATGCTGGTGCACGTAGCATACTTAAATACACGTTTTAAACAGCTATAGCTTTTATTAGAAGCAATTTTGCTAATGCATGTATATTAAAAAAAATGCTTCTATACAAAACTGAAATGCATCCATGTGCATTTTAATTTGGGCTGGAATGTCCCTTTAACAGATAAATATATATGTATATAATCATATACATATATATTTAAGTTTGCTGCCCATTGCTGCGCTACTTACCCCCTTTGTTGTGCGAGGTTCTGATGCCGTCTCTGATAGCATCAGAACGAGGCTCCCATAGGAGAAATATGGAAGTGCGCGCTCAAGAGCGCAATGCTTCCTAGCAATGTGAGAGCGAGCTTGCATTCGCATTGTGCTTAACTTGTTATACCAGTACACATTTTTGTGCACTGGTATTACAAAGCAGAGTGTTAATAGTGCTTGCACGCAAGTGATACTTAGTGCTCCACTTGTAATCTTGCCCAATATGTATCATTATGAGGAATAATTCATACGGTACAAATTTAGTTCCCACAATAATATTTGTGAAGAGACATGAAAAATAGATGCTATGCCGTTTCACTATATTTTTGCTCTGGTTTAACGATTTTTATGAAGCGAAATGGTTTCCTATTCTTCCACCAGAAATACTTGAAAGCAGAGAAAAAAACAAACAGATAAATAAATGCATAAATTTAAATTGAAAATTAAACAATGTTAGGGGGAGTGTCTGCACAGCGATCCCGAGAGGTCGCACTTCTCAGAGCTTCAGTAGATTCTTCTATTAACCGCCGATAAAAGGAGAACATTTACAGCAAAATCTTCTTTTCAGCAAGCTGAAGTGCTCCATCATTAGAGGGGCAATTATAATTAATGCTGTATTTTTAACACAGGAGATCTGACACAGACATCTGGGGCCTAGAGCGGCGGCTCAATATAGGCGAAGCCACCCCCTCGCTAACGCGAGGTACTTAGCCATAACTGGTCACACTACTAAACTTATCACTTTTACTAAGGAGATCTAAGAAGAGAAGGCTATTAAAGCATTACAACCAAAATGGCCTTAACAGGGGATATCACCAAACAAGACAGCCTTAGTATTCAGTGGCACAAATTTTAAGCATTGTGTCAGAAACTTATCGATAAAGCTCCGCTGGATTACCTAATGATCCAATTCTGCCCTACTGGGATAACATCTAAAACGACATAGGAACAAATGGATCCCAAGCCCACTGTGAGCAATAACTTACAGAATGGGCCTCAGCACACGGATGCAGCATCACCGCATGAAGCCTCCGGAGGTGTCAGACGGCCTCTGCGCGGAACTATCCAAGAAGCGTGCTATACGTAGCACAACACCACAAATTATCGCTCCACCGGGCATCCAAGAAGGATTCCAACAGACGGGAAAACAAGCACCAGTAAGTGTGGCCTCACGGGGTTTGTGGGAGGCTCTCGGGGGACTGTATTGGCAAAAAAGATTTGCCCAATGTCTGTGATAGCAGCCGCGATGTTGGCAGAAAGCAGCAGTTGAGCTGGGGACCTACATCAAACAACCAGTATGGCTCACTTAACAGGCGCTCACGGAGGGGTAACACACGAGGTTGCCTTTAGACATCACCCCGTCTAGGAATAAACATTCCCAAAGGAACTTTCAAATCTTCACTAAGACATTTTCCTACATAAAATCCTGGGGCTGATAAAGATTTAAGACCCTAAAAACGGGGACCACTATACTACAGAATTAGTTTGATGTCACACAGTTACATTTTCAAATGTTCTTTTATATACAATTTATACAAAAAAAATGTTTTTGTTTGTTATAGTTATAGTTAGTTTAGACCTGGCAATACATTTCACTACTATTTGCAGGAATGATCAATATCTGAGTCAACATACTTTAAAAAGCTAAACCAAGGAGACACAAGTACTTTGCCTGTGGCTAGTGGCTGGAGCTGCAGGGAAGGAAAATAACATACAGTACACCATTAAGTCTCAGTAAATGAGAGACCGTAATGCTACTCATGCTTTTATCTATTTATTAGACATGTGCGTTTCGATTAGTTCCGAATCCAAATTCGGACACATTTGTTAAATTCGGAGATTTGGATCGATTTGAATTTCCGAATTACGGTAGCACCGAATCTACCGAATAAATCCGAATTAGTTTGGATTTATTCTGTAAATTCGGATGGCCATGGATTACACTAGTATTGTACAGTATATTAGGTTATATCACTCTGCTATGGGTTACACCTAATATACAGTACATAATACTAGTCTAATACACAGCACATCCCACCTAACACATACCGAAATTCTGAATTTCCGAACCAAACCGAATCCAGCCGAATTTATTCAAATCCGAATGAATCCGAAACGAATCCAAAACGAATTCATTCAAATTTTTCCGAATTCGAATTGATCCGAACCGAAATTCGAAAAAATCCGAATCGATCCGAACTGAAACAAATTTTTCGACCATGCACAAGTCTATTATTTATCTATCTATTACAGCATTGTTGCCTGGATACTTAGCCTTCTCATTCCAAAGTGTTTAAACTTCCCATATCCCTTTATATACCCTACATATTATATTGCCCCTTTACACAAAACTTATCAGCTAAGAAATCTTGTATTCCATAGGGGGCCATAAGTCCGAGCAGAACGCAATTTATCCCTGACCTTATTTTGAGTAAAGATCAGTTATGACTCTTATTCAGTATATTTCATGATATTAGAATTTTATAGCTATGTTCTTTTATCTGTTACTTTGATTTTTGTTTATACTATATAACCCCTAACTTCATGTTTTGATTTCAACGCAGAAGGCCCAAAAGTGGTCTGTATTTACATTAAAAGGGACTAAAAAATGAGGACTGCAATTTAGGATGCACAAGATATCTCTAAATAACGTATGCACTAAAGTTTACTGTATATTTCCATGTGAGCATATCAACTGTATCGTGTATTCCTGCATATGTTTGTAATATGTATCACACAATTCCTCAATAAAAAGATAAAATAAAAAAATAAAAAATTAAACAATGTTATCTGATTTCATAACAATGTGACATGCTACAGAAGGAGAGCTTTATCCATTACTTAACCCTTTAACGACGCATGTCGTACAGGGTACGTCGCACACAACCTGGTCTTTAAAGACCAGTGACGTACCCTGTACGACATTAGGGTTTAAAGTGGCTGGAAGCGATCCTGATCGCTTCCAGCCGCTTTCCGGTTATTGCAGCGATGCCTCGACATCGAGGCATCCTGCAATAACTCTCCTTGGCCATCCGATGCAGAGAGAGCCACTCTGTGGCCCTCTCTGCACCGGACATCGATGGCCGGTATCGGTGGGTGGGAGATAGTCTGGGAGGTGGGTGGGCGGCCATCGATGGGCCCTGTGATGTGGAGGGGGGCGGGATCGTGGGCGGGATCGCCGGGGTGCGCGCACGGGAGCGCGCACGTGCACGGGGCATGTGCACGGGAGCCGGGAACGGGTAGGGAGCGGGTGGGAACCGCTACACTGCAGAAATTTCTTTTAACAGAAAGTGGGGAAAAAAAAAAATAATAAAAATGATCTAAGGGATCTCAGAGGGAGGGAGGTGGGGGGCAAGCTACACTACAGAAACATTATAAAAAACAAACAAAAAAAAAATATATTTTATTGTAAACTGGGTACTGGCAGACAGCTGCCAGTACCCAAGATGGCTACTAATACGTTAGAGGGGGAGGGTTAGAGAGCTGTTTGAGGGGGGGGGATCAGGGAGGTTGGGGGCTAAGGGGGGGATCCTAAACATCAGCATATGTAAATATGCAAAAAAAAAACTTTCTGCCAGTACTTAAGATGGCGGGGACAATTGTGGGGTGGGGGAGGGAAGAGAGCTATTTGGGAGGGATCAGGGTGTGTGATATGTCAGGTGGGAGGCTGATCTCTACATTAAAGCTAAAATTAATCCTGCAAGCTCCCTACAAGCTTCCTAATTAACCCCTTCACTGCTGGGCATAATACACGTGTGGTGCGCAGCTGCATTTAGCGTCCTTCTAATTACCAAGAAGCAACGCTACAGCCATATATGTCTGCTATTTCTGAACAAAGGGGGTCACAGAGAAGCTCTTACAACCATTTGTGCCATAATTACACAAGCTGTTTGTAAATAATTTCAGTGAGAAACCTAAAATTGTGAAAAATTTAACGTTTTTTTTTCATTTGATCTCATTTGGCGGTGAAATGGTGGCATGAAATATAAAAAGATGGGCCTAGATCAATACTTGGAGTTGTCTACTACACTACACTAAAGCTAAAATTAACCCTAGAAGCTCCCTACATGCTCCCTAATTAACCCCTTCACTGCTGGGCATAATACACGTGTGGTGCGCAGCGGTATTTAGCGGCCTTCTAATTACCAAAAAGCAACGCCAAAGCCATATATGTCTGCTATTTCTGAACAAAGGGGATCCCAGAGAAGTGTTTACAACCATTTATGCCATAATTGCACAAGTTGTTTGCAAATAATTTCAGTGAGAAACCTAAAGTTTGTGAAAAAATTTGTGAAAAAGTGAACAATTTTTTTTATTTGATCTCATTTGGCGGTGAAAGGGTGGCATGAAATATACCAAAATGGGCCTAGATCAATACTTTGGGATGTGTTCTAAAAAAAATATATACATGTCAAGGGATATTCAGGGATCCCTGAAAGATATCAGTGTCCCAATGTAACTAGCGCTAATTTTGAAAAAAAAATGGTTTGGAAATAGAAAAGTGCTACTTGTACTTATTGCCCTATAACTTGCACAAAAAGCAAAGAACATGTGAACATTTGGTATTTCTAAACTCAGGACAAAATTTAGAAACTATTTAGCATGGGTGTTTTTTGGTGGTTGTAGATTTGTAACAGATTTTGGGGGTCAAAGTTAGAAAAAATTAGTTTTTTCCCATTTTTTCCTCATATTTTATAATTTTTTTATAGTAAATTATAAGATATGATGAAAATAATGGTATCTCTAGAAAGTCCTATTAATGGCGAGAAAAACGGTATATAATATGTGTGGGTACAGTAAATGAGTAAGAGGAAAATTACAGCTAAACACAAACACTGCAGAAATGTAAAAATAGCCCTGGTCCTTAAGGGAAAGAAATTGAAAAATGGCCTTGTCCTTAAGGGGTTAAAGCAGAGCTTTCCAAACTTTTCATGTTGGTGACACACTTTTTAGACCTACGTCATTTCACGACACAGTAATTCAGTTGTACTAGCAAACAGGAGGTTAACTAACTTGCATTTTTAAGCTTCCACTTTCTATCCATATATCAAGAGCAGGAGCAGCAATGCACTTCAGGGAGCTAGCTGCAAAAAAACCCAAACACTTTGACTTCAGCTCAGCATTTGAGCTGCCACCCTCAGAGCTCTGTGAGTCCGACTGACTACTGTCCATGCTGCAAACATAGTGCTATCCCTCTCACTGACTACACATGCAGTCACAAGCAGATTGAGGAGACTACACATGCAGTCAGGAGCCAATGTGCCGCCAATGCTGCCAATGGGAATAGTTTCAGTTCTCACTGAGCTGCACCAATAGGTTAAGTAGTAGCCGGAGCCAAGGGGCCCCAGGGAGGTGCGCTAGTAAGGTCAAAGAAAAAGTCCCAGGTGTCGGCAGCACTCTCAGCAAAAGTCGTGAAGATGAAGGATCCTGTAAGCACAGAAACAGAGAGGCGCAAGATAGAGCAGTATCGTCTGGACAAGCGGCAAAATCAAAGCAACAAACACAGATCTAGTGGAAAGCTACTCACAAGTGAAGCGGCACCAGCAAAGTGCCTAACACAGCATGTCGGGTCTGTTTAAGCGTCGCCCGACAGACACTCCCCAGGATAATACGACCAGGTAATCCACGATCCACACACACCACTCCGATCTGGACGGCCAGCCAACACAGGGGGTGTGGGAGAAGAAACCAGCTCCGGATAGGTTCCCAGAGGGGTGTGACGATCAAACAGTCACCGGGTGGATGGTTAGCAAGCAATAAGTCCGTCAGAATAAGCAGCTGCCACAATGAACCTGCTAGATAACCAAGACAAATAGGTTAAGATGATCTGTAACCCACTAGGTATCAATCATGTGTCAACCATGTGGTATGCGTAGCAGGCAGGCAGGATGTCAGAAACCCCCTAAAAAATGTAAAAAAAATTAAATAAAAAAAAATTTGTGCTGAAGCAGGGACACACCTACACACTGCCGGCGACACACTAATGTGTCACAACACACAGTTTGGAAAGCACTGACTTAAAGGGATAAGAAACCCAAAAAATGTATATATGATTAAGAGCGTACAATTTCAAAAAAGTTTCCAATGAACTTCTATTATCAAATTTGTTTTGTTCTCATGGAATTCTTTGTTGAAGAGATGCATAGGTTATCTGGAGCATTGCATGACAGGAAATAGTGCTGCCATCTAGTGCTCTTGCAAATGTGTAACATTCTTGCCAAACTGCTGCCATATAGTGCTCCAGACACGTGCACACTCCTGAGCTAACGTCCCTGCTTTTCAACGAAAGATACCAAAAGAACAAATAAAATAATTTAAGTAAATTAGAAAGTTGTTTAAAATTGCATGTTCTATCTGAATGATGAAAGAAACATTTGAGATTTCATGTCCTTTTAAGCTTTACAGAGATCTCTAAAATAACAGTATAATGTGACTCCGCTCCTGAAGAAGAACAAACGTTAATTCTTTATTAATGATTAAACAAGATATAAAAAAAAGCTAAAAAAGGTCACTTTATGTTTTTATTCTGGTACACAGCTCAGAAAAAAAAGCCAGCCCCTAGAACAGATCCTTGTCCCATTAAGTGCCTGCACATATGGCCTCTGAATGTGCACTTCCCCAGCAGAAATGTAATAAAGAAATCTATGGCAAAACTACATTCACTGCATTTCAGCAAACCCTCTAATTGTGTACAGGCACACGGATCATACCTAGATATGCTCCCTATACCAGCATTTCAGACAGCATGCCTAGCCAGAGAATAGGTAAATTAATCACCAATGTGATGCAAGGGTCTCAGAGGTCTCAATTGAGGCTGCCCACACCTCTAGGGGGCCCATCTGGGCCCTGCAATCAGTAGTTGCATTACTCCACCTGCATCATGCCTTGCCCCTCTTTATGAATCCCTACAACTAGGCTCACAGTTTAAGGAGAGTACAAGGATTTCTCTTTACAATAAAGAGACCACCATATTTCTACAGTTAGGCTGCAGATATCGTCTGGCACAGACTTTCCAAAGTGCAAGGATGACTTATTCATAGACATTATGCTTGTCTTTCACCTATATGGCTGCTGGTTCAGTTTCTGCTGATTGTAAGCAAACTGAAATGTTGCTTAAATGTGAGGCCCTGCTACAAAAAAAAGTGTGGGAACTCACCAAGACTTACACTCCCCTCACACTTAATATTGTTTTATACACACACAGTATATTTATATGCATATAATCTATGAAAGCAAATGAAATCCAATGAACGGTTGAATAGTTGCCTTTGGGCCAGAGACTCCTCCTCTGTCACAGAGTCTCACCCACTTTATGTGCAATAGTCCTATTTCTGCTGAGGGAAGCTAAATAACCCCAGAGCAAGCCACACAAATGTAAGCACCATGTGTTCCACACAGTGCGGGGTGATCATACAGCAGGACCGCTGACAGGCTTGCATTTAGTTTATTGTAGGAAGTGATACTGCCCATTACTAGAGGATCTCACTATCCCTCTAACCAGACTGGGCTCCAGCTCCTCCCACCAGCAGCAGCAGTGTGTACTGAAGCATTTCTGTTCTCTTTCTAGTAGAAACTTAGTTCCACCTGCAAAAATAGTGCGTTCCCGCTTGATTTGACCCTTGGGCCAAGCACTGTTTAGTAATGCCCCTGGCATCACTGGCTATCTGACCGAACATACAGTTTATAAATCCTGGTGCACGGAGCACAGCAAAAGCTCTTATGCGAAAAGTGATAACTTTTTACCATAAACATTGTTACTAATGCAAGCACATTGCAAAAATATTTTTAAAGGTAGAAATTCACTGATGTGCATCTCAGTTATAGCTGGAATGTTTCTTTAAAGGGACAGGAAACCCCCAAATCTTCTTTCATGATTCGCATAGAACAATTTTAAACAACTTTCCTATTTACTTCTTTTATCAAATTGTCTTCATTCTCTTGTTATCCTTTGCTGAAGGAGCAGCATTGCACTACTGGCAGCTACCTGAACACATCTAGTCAGCCAATCAAAAGAGACAAATGTGTGCAGGCACCAATCAGCAGCTAGCTCCCACTAGTGTAGGATATGTGCGTATTATTATTCAACAAGGGATATCAAAAGAACAAAGCACATTTAAAAATAGAAGTATATTGTGCATTTAATTTTGACTTTTCTATCCCTTTAAATATCAATATGTTCATTTTATGTTTATCATCTCATCTCAAGCATTTATTTAAAAGGCCATAAGAGTAAAAAAATGACTTTCTCTAAGTCATTTCAGCATGTAATTTTAAGACTATTGACCCTAGACTACTGTGTATTTAACTGCTGCAAATGGGGTTAAACACAGAGTAAAAGTGCCGATTGGGACTCACAGAGCCCTGCTGAACCCGAGCGAAACCCACCACAGAGCCAATCAGCCGCAGTAGTCGTATGATGCTCAGATGTGTAACTGGCACTGCTGATTGAATCAGCGTCAGTTTTTGCTCTGCGGGTCCTGAGCTATACTTCTACTTTGCAATGATTAAACACATAGTAGTGCAGAGTCAATTGTCTTAAAATGACAAATTACTAATGAATTAGAGCATGTGATTTTTTTGATTTTTTTTTACAATTATGACCCTTTAAACTGATGTTGTAAAGCGCTAAGAAAAATGTTAGTACATTTTCATATAACAAAGGTTGTTCATAATCATTTTTTCCTAATATGTTTACAGGACTTGACGGCAGCAGTAAAGAAGATGGCAGGTTTCCTTGGGATTTCTCTGAATGATGAGCAGGTACAGAAAATTGCTGATAATGGAACATTCAAGTCTATGAAAGAGAAATCCAAAGAATCATATGGAGATTTTGGACGGGTTCTCTTTAGAAAAGGTAACAGACTAATGCTAAAGCTGTTTATTTATTTATCTGGTGTTTTAAGGCTAAAGCATTGCAGTGACCCACCACAACATGGTCTGCGATTGGGGCAGCTCGTGTGACTGCTGCTCCTGCTCGCTTTACTGTAGGTTTCATGCCTGGAAGCAGCTCCATGTAGGACTTTACCTATGTGTTTAATTTCTTTGTGGAACTTAAATGGACATAAAACCTCACATTTTACTTTCAGGACTTAGAGTGAGCATACAATTTATTAAAAAAAAGCTTTCAATTTTCTTCTCTTGTCAGATTTGTTTTGTTCTCATGATATTCTTAGTTAAAGAGCATACCTACACAGTACAAGTATTCTTGCAAAACAGTTGCAGTTATCCAGATATATGCACACTCCTGAACCTACTTGCTTGTTATTCAACAAAGGATACCAAGAGAAAATAGAAGTAAAATATCTATTTTTTAATTGTATGCTTTATCTGAATCATGGGAAAAAATTGGGTTTCATGTCCCTTTAAACAAATAGTTATCTATTATATATATATATATACTGTATATGTATGTATATTATATTTTATATACATATACAGGCATATTTCGTTTTATTGAGCTTCGCTTTATTGCGCTTTGCACATATTGTTCCTTTTACATATCGAAGATTTATGGCAACCCTGTGCTGAGCAAGTCTATCTGCGTCATTTTTCCAAAATATATACACATAAAAACACATAAATACAAATATATACACATATAAACACATAAATACAAATATATACACATAAACACATATAAACACATAAATACAAATATATACACATATAAACACAAATATAAACACATAAATACAAATATATACACATATAAACACAAATATATACACATATAAACACATAAATACAAATATATACACATATAAACACATAAATACAAATATATACACAAATAAACACATATAAACACAAATATATGCATAATAGCAGCAAAAAGATTAGGACTCACTGAAGGCTCAGATGATGGTTAGCATTTTTTAGCAAAAGTATTTTTTAATTATGGTATGTACATTGTTTTTTTAGACATAATGCTATTGCACAATTAATAGACTATAATATAGTGTAAATATAACTCTTTCTTCATTAGGGAAACAAAACAAAATAGTGTGACACTTTATTGCGGTGGTCTGGAACTAAACCCGCAATATCTCTGAGGTATGCCTATAAATATATATATATATATATACAGTGGGGGAAAAAAGTATTTAGTCAGCCACCAATTGTGCAAGTTCTCCCACTTAAGAAGATGAGAGAGGCCTGTAATTTTCATCATAGGTATACCTCAACTATGAGAGACAAAATGTGGAAACAAATCCAGACAATCACATTGTCTGATTTGGAAAGAATTTATTTGCAAATTATGGTGGAAAATAAGTATTTGGTCAATATCAAAAGTTCATCTCAATACTTTGTTATATATCCTTTGTTGGCAATGACAGAGGTCAAACGTTTTCTGTAAGTCTTCATAAGGTTGTCACACACTGTTGCTGGTATGTTGGCCCATTCCTGCATGCAGATCTCCTCTAGAGCAGTGATGTTTTGGGGCTGTCGCTGGGCAACACAGACTTTCAACTCCCTCCAAAGGTTTACTATGGGGTTGAGATCTGGAGACTGGCTAGGCCACTCCAGGACCTTGAAATTCTTCTTACGAAGCCACTCCTTCATTGCCCGGGCGGTGTGTTTGGGATCATTGTCATGCTGAAAGACCCAGCCACGTTTCATCTTCAATGTCCTTGCTGATGGAAGGAGGTATGCACTCAAAATCTCACGATACATGGCCCCATTCATTCTTTCATGTACACGGATCAGTCATCCTGTTCCCTTTGCAGAGAAACAGCCCCAAAGCATGATGTTGTCACCCCCATGCTTCACAGTAGGTATGGTGTTCTCTCTTCTCCAAACACAACAAGTTGTGTTTCTACCAAACAGTTCTACTTTGGTTTCATCTGACCATATGACATTCTCCCAATCCACTTCTGGATCATCCAAATGCTCTCTAGCATACTTCAGATGGGCCCGGACATGTACTGGCTTAAGCAGGGGGACACGTCTGGCACTGCAGGATCTGAGTCCCTGGCGGCGTAGTGTGTTACTGATGGTAGCCTTTGTTACGTTGGTCCCAGCTCTCTGCAGGTCATTCACTAGGTCCCCCGTGTGGTTCTGGGATGTTTGCTCACCGTTCTTGTGATCATTTTGACCCCACGGGGTGAGATCTTGCGTGGAGCCCCAGATCGAGGGAGATTATCAGTGGTCTTGTATGTCTTCCATTTTCTAATTATTGCTCCCACAGTTGATTTCTTCACACCAAGCTGCTTGACTATTGCAGATTCAGTCTTCCCAGCCTGGTGCAGGTCTACAATTTTGTTTCTGGTGTCCTTCGAAAGCTCTTTGGTCTTCACCATAGTGGAGTTTGGAGTGTGACTGTTTGAGGTTGTGGACAGGTGTCTTTTATACTGATAACAAGTTCAAACAGGTGCCATTAATACAGGTAATGAGTGGAGGACAGAGGAGCCTCTTAAAGAAGAAGATACAGGTCTGTGAGAGCCAGAAATCTTGCTTGTTTGTAGGCGACTAAATACTTATTTTCCATCATAATTTGCCAATAAATTCTTTCCAAATCAGACAATGTGATTGTCTGGATTTGTTTCCACATTTAGTCTCACATAGTTGAGGTATACCTATGATGAAAATTACAGGCCTCTCTCATCTTCTTAAGTGGGAGAACTTGCACAATTGGTGGCTGACTAAATAGTTTTTTGCCCCACTATATATATATATATATATATATATATATATATATATATATATATATATATATATATATATATATTAGTCCAGGTAAAGGACAGCACTATCTTACACAATTCAGCTGCCAAGGTGCACTGCAAACCAAATCTTTATCAAATGTGACAAAAATAGATATTAAAAGCTTTTAATATCTATTTTTGTCACATTTGATAAAGGTACAACGATGTACCGAAACGTCATGGTATTTTAATTGTCTTAATGGATTAATAAAAGGATTATGTTCTAAAGACCAGTGAGTGCCTGCGTTCTTGGAGAGGATATATATATATATATATATATATATATATATATATATATAAAATCTATACTGGATAAATAGGTTCCTTCATAAAACAGAAAATGGAGCTCTATTTAAATGAAAGAAAGAAAACGTGCATAAAGTAGTCATATAATTATAACATATCATTCATCTGAAAGGGGCAATGACAAAAATTAGCTGCAAGTGCATTTGGATGGTCAGCACTTTATTGAATAATATAAATAGATTCTGATGAAGGAGATGTGTTAATCCCCGAAACATCAATAAACTTTTGACACTTGGATTGGAACTCCTGAGAGTGCATTCTTTGCTACATATTTCCTACATTTTTGCACCCAGGCAGTTGAACCAGGAGGGTAGATTCACTCAGTGGAGTTGGTTTTATATATATATATATATATATATATATATATATATATATATATATATATATATATATATATATATATATATATATATATAAAATTAGTAAATAAAAAAATTTGGTCAGACAAACTCAAATGAACAGTCGTTAAATGACCGAGGAAATATACTGTTTTATATAATATTTATAAATTATGTGACATTGCTGCTGTTAATTTCAGAATTCCCATGCTTTGTCACATTTGATTTGGAACTTAAAGGGACATTAAACCCAAATGTTTTCTTTAATGATTCAGATAGAGAATATCTAAGAAATAGCAATGCACATGGGTGAGCCAATCACACGAGGCATCTATGTGCAGCCACCAACCAGAAGCTTCTGATAGGATATCAAGAGAATCAAGCAAATTAGATAATAGAAGTAAATTAGAAAGTTGTTTAACCCCTTAACGACCAGCGTCATACCCTGTATGACGCTAATCGCTATGCCCTTAAGGACCAGCGACGTACAGGGTCCTGGGCTTCTATCTGCTGCGATCTCACTCAAAATAGCGAAATTGCGCTATTTCTGCATGCCCCAAGAGTGGCCCTCTCTGCATCGGACAGCGGTGGTGCCGATCGTTGGTGGGTGGGAGCCTAAGGAGGGAGGCGGGTGGGCGGCCCATCGCTAGAGGAGGGCGGGACCGCTACGCCACGCTAAACAAAAGGGAAAGAAAAATAAAAAGTAACTACGTCATTGAGGAGGGAGGAGGAAGGAGGAAGGAAGGGCAATGAGGGGGATCCTATGTGGGATCCATTGAGAGAAAGGGATCTGGGAGGGGAAGGGGGAGGGTAATGAGGGGGAAACTACACTACAGAAAAAATGGTTATGGGTTTTTTATTTAAAAAATGTATAAATTGAGGCAGACTGGGTACTGGCAGATGGTGTCAAATAGGTAGTGGGGGAGGGAAGAGAGCTGTTTGAGATGGGTCAGGGAGGGATCAGGGGTGGGATGTGTCAGGTGGGAGGCTTATCTCTGCACTAAAGCTAAAATTAATCCTTAAAGCTACCTAATTAACCCCTTCACTGCTGGGCATAATACAAGTGTGGTGCGCAGTGGCATTTAGCTGCCTTCTAATTACCAAAAGGCAATGCCAAAGCCATATATGTCTGCTATTTCTGAACAAAGGGGATCCCAGAGAAGAATTTACAACCATTTGTGCCATGACTGCACAAGCTGTTTGTAAATAATTTCAGTGAGAAACCTAAAATTGTGAAAAAGTTAACACATTTTTTTATTTGATCGCATTTGGAGGTGAAATGGTGGCATGAAATATACCAAAATGGGCCTAGATCAATACTTTGCGTTGTCTACTAAAAAAATAAATAGTTTTGATAGGTAAATATAAAAAATGCTCTATTTTTGTTTATATATAGTAAATGGCAAAAATGCTAAAAATGTTTTTGTTGAAGTTTTTGTCTGAAATGCCTGGTCCTTAAGGGGCATAATTGGATGCTCTTTCTAAATCACGGAAGAAATACATTTCATGTTCCTTTAAGCTCTTCCATTAACATGTTTTTTTAGCCATTGAATGCCCTATGCGTTGTAGTGTTTAGTTAGTGGGTGTGGGTGCAGTGTAATGTTTTTGTGGTGTGTATAATGTTTGGGTAATGTGTGTAGCTTTTGTGTGATGTGTGTATATTTATACATTTTTTGTATTGTTTGTATGGCTTGTCTAGTTTACATAGTGTTTGTGTTCTATATGTTGTGTTTTTGTAGTGTGCGAGTATAGTGTATTTTTGTGTGTGTGTAATGTTTGTGTAATGTGTGTAGCTTTTTTGTGATGTGTATATATATATATATATATATATATATATATATATAATTGTGTGTGTGTGTGTGTGTGTAGTTTGCATAGTTTGTGTACTGCTTGTTTTCTATGTGTGTAGTGTTTGGGTGCTGTGTAGCATGTGTGAGTGTTTTGTCTGACTTATTTGCTACTGCATGTATATACAGTAGACATGTGCAGCTGCGAAAAATTCGGTTCGGTTCGGATCGATTCGGACCGATTCGAATTTCGGTTCGGATCGATTCGAATTTGGAAGAAATCGAATGAATTCGTTTCGGATTCATTCGGATTCTTTCGGATTCGAAAAAATTTGGTTCGAATTCGTTTCGATTCAGTTCGAATCGATTCAGATTTTCGGAAATTCGGTCACTGTAAAGTAGGATGTGCTGTGTATTACACTAGTATACTAGTGTAATACACAGCCATCCGAATCCATCCGAATCTACCGAATAAATTCGAATTGATTCGGATTTATTCGGTAGATTCGGAACTACCGCAATTCGGAAATTCGAATCGATCCGAATCTCCGAATTCGAACAAAATCGTCCGAATTTCGATTCGGGACGATCCGAATCGCACATGTCTAATATACAGTATGTATATTCAAATACACTCACTCATATACACACATGTACACTCCTATATACAGACATAAAAAACATATATTAAAAATGTAATTGTTGAAATTGTCAAGCAATGTGAACCCAAGAAATTGCTACTTAAAAACTATTTTATAATGAAGCTCACTAGAGTCACTTCATTGTAAGATGACTGATTACAACAGGTTAACTTGAGGCTACAAAGTTCACATTGACACTTTTGCATAATAGTTCTTGGTAAATGATTTACTGCAGTAATAGTGTAACATAGCTGTTATGGTTGATGTTATCTCAATCACATTATTTTGCAGCACTGCAAAAGTTACAAATCAATATGCTGCAAGATTATGGTTATTAATAAAAATGGGGCAATGTCTTGTTAACCCCTTTGTTGCCAGAGAAGGCGGTGGTGCATTGCTTCTGACAGCCAATGAGTTACTAACCCTTAACCGCGTAATATTTTAATCAGCACATTGCACTTGTACCATTTTGCAGCACACTAAAACATTTGAGTTGCAGATTTATGAACCTATTTTGCTACCAAAAATTCAATATTATACTGTTTTAAAAGCCCTAACGTGACTGAATCGAGATTGTTACATATTACGTTCTTCAAAGTAAAATTTGAGCACTATATAATCATATGTAATTTGCTATGTTTATGTTTTTGCTATACACTTTCCATGTTAAAGGGACATAAAACCCAATTTTTTTATTTTCTTTCGTGATTCAGAAAGAGCATGCAATTTTAAACAACTTTCCAATTTACTTCTACTATCTAATTTGCTTCATTCTCTGGCTATCCTTTGCTGAAAAGCATATCTACATAGTCTCAGTAGCTGCTGATTGGTGGCTGCACATAGATGCTTCATGTGATTGGCTCACCCATGTGCATTGCTATTTCTTCAGCAAAGGATATCTGAAGTATGAAGCACATTAGATATTAGAAGTAAATTCAAATGTTTTTTTAAATTGTATTCTCTATCTGAATCATGAAAGAAAATGTCTGGGTTTCATATCCCTTTAATTGCATATAATAGACTTAGCCTACACATACAGATTTACACAAATATACCCTTGACCCCTTTCCTTCTTTTTTTTATTATTATTATCTCTTTTTCACATGTATTAAAGGAATATTAAACAGTATGATAGTTTAGTATAAAATATTTAGTTATGTGTAGTTAAAAAAAAAACTTACTGCAAAATAAATTCATTATTTATTTTAACCCATTTTCCTCTAATTTAACGCTGATTGTTGGTTTTCTAAATTTCACTCGGCGCCGCAATGTTTAAACTTTTTTTCTCCTTGTCTTTCTTTCCTGCTGAGGACAAATAGGCGCATATGTAAAACAGGGCAATAAAAGACAGTTTGCAAATAGGGCTGTATGAAACATAAGATTGTTAAAAATGCAATCTAACAGGTTTTCCACACAGTCATGTTTGCACAGTGTGATTTATTGCCTTTTTTAAATCTGTCTCTAAGAGATAGATATTGGAAAAACATGTAGCTCCGCCCCTATTTTAATTTCCCTTATATTATCAATATTTAAACCACTAATATAATTGCAAAAATACATCAACATATTACTCTAAGACTAATCTTTGCTTTGAATACTTAAATGTGCCTAGCATGTATTTACTGTTAATAGCCCTTTAAAGGGACATGAAACCCAAATTTTTTCTTTCATGATTCAGATAGAGCATGCAATTTTAAACAACTTTTCAATTTACTTCTATAGTCTAATTTGCTTAATTATTTTGATATCCTTTATTGAAAAACATATCTAAATATGGTCAGAAGCTGCTGATTGGAAACTGCACATAGATTCCTCGTGTTATTGGCTCGCCCATGTGCATTGATATTTCTTCAACAAAGGATACATAAAGAATGAAGCAAATTAGATAATAAAAGTGAATTGGAATATTATTTAAAATTATATTCTCTATCTGAATTATGAAAGAAAAATGTTGGGTTTCATGTCCCTTTAAGCTTTAAAAGGACATGCAAGTCGAAATTAAACTTTCAGAATTCAGATAGAGCATGTTAATTTAAGACACTTTGAAATGTACTTTGTTTTATAAATGCACTTGTTCTCTTGGTGTCCTTTGTTAAAGGGACATACTACTCATATGCTAAATCACTTGAAACTGATGCAGTATAACTGTAAAAAGCTGACAGGAAAATTTCACCTGAGCATCTCTATGTAAAAAAGGAAGATATTTTACCTCACAATCTCCTCAGCTCAGCAGAGTAAGTTCTGTGTAAAAAGTTATACTCAGCTGCTCCCAGCTGCAGGTAAAAAAATTAAAAAAAAAATGAAGAAATGAACAGCAGCCAATCAGCATCAGCAGTGCTGAGGTCATAAACTCTTACTGTGATCTCATGAAATTTGACTTAACTCTCATGAGATTTCATAGTAAGCTTCCTTTACCTGATTGGTGAAATAATATGAGAGTTCACGAGGCTCATCCTTTCAGCTGTCCCAGGACAGACACACTAAAATGCTGCTTAGAAATCCTTTACAATGGGAGGTGGCTACTGAGGAACTTTTGAGGTAAAATATCTTTCTTTTTTACATAGAGATGTTCAGGTGATATTTTCTAGTCAGCTTTTTACAGCTATGCTGCATCACTTGCAAGTGTTTAAACATTTGGGTATTATGGCCCTTTAAGAAAACATATGTACATATCCACAGCATCAGCTAGGCACTGCTGGGAACAACTACAGTGTCAATTCCATTTATTTAGCAAAACTTTCAACTGATATATCTAATATAATCACTATAGACTTTAAAGGGGATTTTCTGTAGATAGTTATTTTTAAACACATTAAATGCCGATTTAAAATAGTGCAAAAGTAGGATTTCTATGGTAAGTTTATCTAATAATATATATTGTGTTTTTATTGCAGGGGAAGTTGGTGACTGGAAGAATTATTTCACAAAAGCTCAAAGCCAAGAAATTGATGCAAAATTTGAAGAGTACTTAGCGGGAACGAAACTGGGAGAAATGATGAATTATAATGTATACTGTAAATAGTTAATGTTTGATGGGATATAAACATCCAATCAATGGCCTCTGTTCTAATCCAAAAAATGTGTTGCATGAAAACCTTGTTAAACAGCATTATTTTGTCTTTGTTTTCTAAGCTATTCAAGCCATTTGAATTAGCAAAGAAAACAAAACCTGACTCTAGTATAGCATAAAACAGGAAAATCTGGTTAAACAAGCGAAACTAAACAGTATTTTCACAGCATTCACAGAAGCAAAATATGTGATCAATTTTTACAGTTTATTAATTCTGTATTAGTGATTACAGCTTAATGTGTTGAATTGCAGATTTTTCTCTTAAATAAATATCAATTCATAAACATCTGTGCAATTAACAATTTCATATCATTTTAAGTAAATTTACAGGTAATATTTTTTAAACATTTAATTTTAATCATAAATATACATTTTGAGACTGAGGATCATATTCAATTTAGGGACAGTCTAGTCCAAAATAAACTTTCATGATTCAGATAGAAAATGTAATTTTAAACAACTTTCCAATTTACTTTTAGCACCAATTTTGCTTTGTTCTCTTGATATTCTTAGTTGAAAGCTAAACCTAGGAGGTTCATATGCTAATTTCTTAGACCTTGAAGGCCGCCTCTTATATGAATGCATTTTGACAGTTTTTTACCACTAGAGGGGGTTAGTTCATGTGAGTCATATGGATAACACTGTGCTCACGCACGTGGAGTTACCTAGGAGTCAGCACTGATTGGCTAAAATGCAAGTCTGTCAAAAGAACTGAAATAGGGGCAGTCTGCAGAGGCTTAGATACAAGATAATCACAGAGGTAAAAAGTATATTAATATAACTGTGTTGGTTATGCAAAACTGGGGAATGGGTAATAAAGGAATTATCTATCTTTTAAAACAATAAGAATTCTGGTGTAGACTGTCCCTTTAAGTACAAGTTTGATTTGAGCTTATTTTATTTCTTTTTAAGATGGAAAACATTTGTGTTTATAAATTTAAATTGAACAGGCACAAAAACATTAGCACCAATAAATACAGAAGAATTGCATACTCAACAAATATATAACAAAAGCCCAATACAATTACACTTACTTTGAATTTTAAATGAGCTGTAGATTTATTTTCTGATTAAAGTTTCCTTTAATTTACCTGTCCCTTGCATCATGTGACAGCTGTCAGCAAATCACTGACTCATATATGTATATGAGCCGTGAACTTCCCCACATATTCATTAAGAGCTGTTGCTGTAGCCTCTAAAAGTGAAAAGACAAGCCTAACCTAGCCAGCACAGATAATAAAAAATAAAATTTTAAACCCAGTATATGGCATATGTCCCATCAGTCAAGGATTAAGTATCAAAGGCAGTGTTTATTGGTCCTAAAAATACAACCATCATTTTTTTATAATCTGTGCTGGCTAGGTTAGGCTTGTGGTCTCTTATTGGGACTAATTTATTCTCTTTTTTTACTTTTTATTTTGTTTTCCTACCTCCATACACCATCACCCCGCAAATAACTTTTTTCTGCAGAGTGATGTCGATTAAAGGGACTTTGCGGCCGAAATTTAAATGCACATAGATGAATTACATACTGCAGCTGCTCAGAGCACCAGTGGGGCTTGTATCATGTCAGCAATTAACAAACTGAGTCATTACGAGATGATGCAAACACCTTAGCAATCTGAGCAAGTGCTGTGTTTAAAATGCTGGTGCACGGTGCATACTTAAATACACTAAGCTATAGCTTTTATTAGAAGCATTTTGCTAATACATGTATATTACAAAAATGCTTCTATTCAAAACTGAAATGTATCCATGTGGATTTCAATTTTGGCTGAAATGTCCCTTTAATGTTTTATTAAAGATTGTTGCTGGTAAGTTTATATATATGTATTTTAAAAGTATTGTGGGTCATTGTGGGTCATGAAGCGCTACGTTCAGTGCAAAAAAAACACATATAAAGAAGGAAAGAACAAATAGAGAATACATCTACACTATAATCGCGTTTGTGTTGCCAGTTGCGCACGCATCCTCAAAGAAATGTTGGCTGCGTGAAGAAAAGATTGTTGGCTGCGCACACAGCCAAAAGAATCCGCTGCATCCAGGTGGATTCCAAAAATGGCAGGTTGGTGAAAGAATCCACCGAAGGACCATTTTTGCGTAGGCAAACAAAGCAACCGCCCGCACGAAATAACAAAAAACATGTAACCGCCCGCAAGAAATAAAAAAAAAACGAACTGCCTGCCGAAATAAAAAAAACTAACCACCCACATGAAGTATTAACAAACACCTAAACCGCCAACCCCCACATCACAAAATAATAAAGTAATTAACCCCTAATCCGCAAATAAAACATAATTCAAATATTAACCCCTAAACCGCCACATCGCAATAAACCTAATGACCTATTAACCCCTAAACGGCCAGCCCTCCACATCACAATAAACCTAATTAACCTATTAACTCCTAAACCGCCAACCCCCCACAACGCAAATAACTAATTTAATTACTAAGCCCCCTAACCTAACACCCCCTAAATTAACCCTAATTACATAAACTAAGTTACATTTAAAATAAAAATCCTAACATTCATTTAAAAATAAAACCTAACATTAACCCTATGGCTGCTAAGCCATTTCCCACCTGGGTGCTAAGCTGGATTTGAGGGTTTTTTGTGTGTTTTTTTTCACTTTTTTTAAATATATTTATTTTTTACTTTTTTATTTTTTTTCCAGATCCCCAAGACTTACTGTTGGAAAGGTTAAGTCTTGGGGGTCTGTAGCTGCTTAGATGCCTGAGATACAGGCTTCTAAGCAGCATGCCCCAATTTCCCTATATTCCCTATATGTCCTTTGTTAATTTTAAATAAAGTTGCGCAGTGACGTCAATCCGTCATTGCACATGACGTCACCACGCGAATCGTAAAGCCCCGGCATCTCCTCTCGCTATTCAGGCCAGATTGCCGGGGTGGGAGTAGGTGGGAGCCACCAGACTGCCCTCAAGGTGGGTGAGTGTTAGCGGCGACTCTGAGCCGTCGTCAGCATCTGACTGGGACAATTTGTGATTATTCAGAGCTGTCGTTAGCACTCAAAGGGTTAAATTACAAAAATGTATCTAAAATTAAACAGCTCTTTTACATTTAAAAAATATTAAGTAGCCCCTAAGAGTAACCCCCCCCCCAAAAAAAACTAACACCAAAAAACCTAAAATACCCATTGCCCCTAAAGGGGCATTTTTATGGGCATTGCCCTTCAAAGGGCATTCAGCTCTTTACTGCCCTTAAAAGGACATTCAACTATTTTACAAGCCCATTTAATCCCAAATCTTAAAAATAAACCCCCCACCAAAAAATAAAAAAAAAATCCTAAATCTAACCCCCAAATAGGTACTCACCGTTCCTGAAGTCTGGCGGAGAAGGTCTTCTTCCAGGTGGCTCCATCATCTTCTATCTTTATCCGGAGCAAAGGCAGCACGGAGCGGAGGTGCAGAGCTGGCTTCCCCGATGCACGGATCCTCAGCGGCGGCAGTCCAAAGCGGTGTGGGGGCTCCTCTTCATGAGATTGGCCGCCGCACACTGAAGATTAAATGCAAGGTACCCCATATTTATTGGGGTAACTTGCATTCCTATTAGCTGAAATTTTGAAATCTGCCAATAGAATGAGAGCTACTGAAATCTTATTGGCTGATTTGAACAGCCAATAGGATTTCAGTAGCTCTAATCCTATTGGCTGATTTCAAAATTTCAGCCAATAGGAATGCACAGTACCTTGCATTCAATTTTCAGTGTATGACGGAGATCGGATAAAGAGGAGCCTCCACGCCGCTTTGGATCGCCGCCGCTGAAGACCGCCACTGAGGACCGTCGATCCAGATCTGCGCATCGGGGAAGCCAGCTCCGCACCTCCGCTCTGCGCCGCCTTTGCTCCAGATGAAGATAGAACTGGACTTCAGGAATGGTGAGTACCTATTTGGGGCTTAGTCTTAGGCTTTTTTTTATTTTTTCGGGTGGCTTTTTTTATAGATTAGGGTTTTTTGGGCTGTAAAATAGCTGATTGCCCTTTTAAGGGCAGTAAAAGAGCTGAATGCCCTTTTAAGGGCAAATCCCATACAAATGTCCCTTTAGGGGCAATGGGTAGCTTAGGTTTTTTTAGACTTAGTTTTTTTATTATGGGGGGTTGGTTGCATGGGGGGTTTTACTGTTAGGGGGTAATTGGTAATTTTTTTAGTAAAAAGAGCTGTTTAACTTAGGGCTATGCCCTACAAATGCCCTTTTAAGGGCTATTGGTAGTTAAGTATTAGATTAAGGGGTGTTTTTATTTTGGGGGATTTTTTTATTTTTATAAGGGTATTAATTTAGGTTTAATTTTTTTGATGTGGATAGCATTGTTTATTTTTTTCCTGTAATTTTAAATTTTTTGTAATATCACCTTTTGGGGTTTGTAATTTTTTAAACATAGACTGCCCTGTGGTTAGGCTTATCGCCTAGTAAAGTATAATCCTGTTTACATAGCTCTATTATATTAGCCATCTTCATTTCAATGTTAACTATCCGAATATATTGATTATTTCTTATAGCCCATAATCCCATCCTTAAATTCATACGTAAGGGATACACCACAACTCCTCTTGTTAATAACAGAAATAAATTTGGAGTAAGAATATGCTTTTGGAAAAATGATATGTCTCATCTCTATATACATCTATCCCTCACAAACAGTGCATTAGAACCATAGCAGAGACACTGGGGACATCTACATATATGAATCATGTCAGTATTTATGATAAGAATTTAAGTAGTGCTCTCCAAATAATATATCAGCTTATGGCAGGGTTATAACACAATATAAATAATAATTATCCTTAAAAATAGAAACCCTTAACTAACATGCATCTACTAGAAACCACACAATTAATATAAATACCTGAATTCTTTTATTTAGTTAATATTCATGAACATTTTGAAATATATTTGCAATACCAGAATATGAAACACTATTTTACACGTTAAAACCAACTATTAAGATATGCTATCCTTCTTACAAAACCCAGAAAAATTTACCTTTAAAAATCAGCCTTATTTACAAATAGCCTTTCATTCAGTTAACACAATGGGACTAAAACCTTTGACTCTTAACATCCAAGCAATACAATCCTAACAGTGCTTATAAACAATAGGATAATATATATATTCTGCTATTAAACTGCAATTTATTCTAATACAATATTGATTTAAAACATCAGAACTTGCACAGATAAGTTACTTAGCCTACCAGATACAAATTTAAACAATACCTAGGCTTATGAAATACAAACTGCTTCTTTAATCTTTCAACTGTACTTTAAACTGCAGTGACTTATAATTTAACTATAGTCTTATCAATAACCTTATATACTTTACCAAATAAACCAATCGATATCCAGTTTCCAATGTTTCTCAACAGATTCAATTTCACCTCAGAATTTCAAAATTGGGGATATTGCATATGGAGTCCAAAAGTAGCTGTGTGCTTTAATAATAACCACAGTAGTTATTCCTTCAGGATTAGCCAGCAGCCTCCTCTCAGTCTATATGCTTGGGGTTAAATCATCTGATTTCACCCCTCCCTTTTTTCTGATCATTATCTATCATTGGTGAGTATTGGAAACGCCCAACGGAAGCTTTGTTTCGGATTGGCCCTTTGCAACTGAACATGGATTGGTTCATCTGGTAATATATGTTGCCAAGGAGATGCATCCTTGCAACAACCAATCATCTCATGGCTGCAATTCTCGCAACATAACACTGGGTGGCAGCAGACAGCACAACACAACAAATTCACCTTTAATATTTCTAAGCATTTTTAAACAAGTTAATTATTCTCAGAAAATGGTTATTTAATCAGATCACACTCTCTGCATTAATCATATATAACCCCAATTATAGATGGGTAGTATTAGATTATTTTTTTTTATTATTCTGATACCAAATATGTTATATTATTAACATTGTATTATATTAAGGCAATTTAATACTGCTAATTATTAGCTTAAAATGCATTACAATTTTATCAGTATCCTGGCATTTCTATATCTAATATGTTTTCACATAATATAGTATGCTCTATGTCTCCCACAATTCTTGCATGCAGGAATTTTGCCCATGGTCCACCTGAAATAAAATAATAAGTGTCATTAATCATTTCTTTTTAGGTCCACAAAGATTCTTAAAACACAGATGCTAAGACACTTCATGCTTTCAAAGAGATACATATATATATATATATATATATATATACATACAGAACTGCATTGTGTTCTAACATGAATATACCATATTTCACGTTTCTAATAAATTCTGGATATATGAATCCTTTTCATGCAGATCTGAAATTATATGTCTGAAAAATACAAACAATGCAGAGGTTATTAAACATTTTAGACGGGGGGCGGAGCCAACTAGCTATCAGAGTAGACGTGTGGGACCACAGCTCCTGCCATAAATATATATATATGAGCTCAAAACTAATATTATTTAATACAAACTGTCCTAGAGCACCCTTGTAGCTGAAAGGCCAGCCTGGATATCATTGAAGTGCCTGCAGGAGACGAGATTTATGGAAATTTGAGGGCCCTGATAGCTCTGTAGCATTAGGCCCTCAGGTCGAGATTGCCAGAGCCGACGAGACTCCTTGCTGCAATTGAACCCTCATTGCCAGAGGGTTAGAGATATTAACCAAGAGACATAAGGGCTATTGAGGCCATTAACAACCAGAAGCGGATACTTGATCTACTACTGGGGAGAGGTTAGCCCTACACAGCACTACGTGGCGATACCTCCTGCACTGGTAGGAACCATATACTCTTCAGGATGGCGGACCTAATGAGCGCATTGCAAGCTTTATTGAAGGACCATGAGACTGCAATGTTGGCTAGATTTGATAGCCTTTTGCTGAAAATGCAGTCTGTCGGTGATTGGGACTCCGTTGCTACGGCAATGGCGGCCGGGGAGGTGGACTCTGAGAGACGGCAAAGGAACACGCCATACTGTGCCGGTCAGGCACCACAAATCAATCAAGATATGATCCTCGTGGGGGCGAGTAGACCCGACCACTTACAGCTTCTTCCTCATTCCGACTCAATAATGGGAACTGTCCCTGAGCTTGAAGCAGCGGATCATGGGGAGCCCACAGATGACTGCGGGTATCAACAACCTATCCTCTCTTCACCGCCCAAAGAGAACGGGGTTATTTACCCCACGCTGCCTATGGGTTTGCAGAAAGGAAGCATCCGGAACTGCCCTGAGCCATTTCGAGCCCTACATAGGCTCTTGAATAGGAGACAAGCAGCGTCTGAGGGTGCCTTGGCAGGATGTGTGAAGTCTAGCCGTGCACCTTTTTCGCTAGCCTGTAGGACAGGAGTAGGCTGAGGAGAGACATTGGAGGTGGACTTGGGTCACAGGACGCTAAGTTATTCTTGCTGAAGGTGTCTGGTGATTTTAATTTCACAAGTTCTTAGAGTACAGTTCCTGACCATTCTATATTGTGTTTATGAAGTCCTTGGGCTGATTATAAAAACTATATAGGTACCACTGTATTAATAACTCCTAAGTATGCTGTAGGCCTATTTTTCGTGAACTGCTAGGGTGTGTAACTTGAGAACTAGAGAAGGAGATGCTTATATAGCATGCACTTTAGTCATATTGAACAAACCTAGTTAATCCTACTACGTGAACAGACCTCTACACCTAGCACCCTTAGTGCCCTTATTAAGTGTCCTTTTGTGACTCCTTTTCCACTTACAACCTGTACAAAGTCTGCTCCCTTATCATTCTGGCGGTCCCCTCCTGATATTATATGTTGGCAAGAAAGAGAGTATTTACACCTAAATATAGCTTGGGATACATTGCTTGTTCACAGTAGGGGACTCCATTACCAGTCTAGGATTCGCCCCCCTCCCTTTCCCTTTCCCCTCTCCTCTCCCTTTCCCCTCCCCCCCCCCCTTCCCCTCCCCCCCTCCCTCTCACCCCCCTCCTCCCTCTCACCCCCCCTCCTCCCTCTCACCCTCCCTCCTCCCTCTCACCCCCCCTCCTCCCTCTCACCCCCCCTCCTCCCTCTCACCCCCCTCCTCCCTCTCACCCCCCCCTTCTCCCTCTCACCCCCCCTTCTCCCTCTCACCCCCCCTTCTCCCTCTCCCATCTCTTCTCCCTCTCCTCTTTCCACCCCCTCTTCTCCTGTCCCTTTCCCCTTCCCCCTTCTTTCTCTTTTTCCCTTTTAATTTTTTTTTTTCTCCCCCCTTTCCCCCTCTTACAAGTGTATGGTAAGGGATAAATAACTTATCCTCCATACTCCCTTTTGGCAGAGTTATGTTGTCTCTGCCCTGTCCATAGAACCACTGTCGTTGTTTATCCCTATATAAGTGTAAAGAGGGTTCTCTGGATTAATAATGAAAAGATTCATTAAGAATATTATCCTGTGTTCAAAGTCTACAGACTGTCTATCACCATAGTTTCAGTATGGATGTTAGCTCATTAATGTAACTGATATACCTGTCACAATTACTGGCGAGATGGTTGAGGGTCACAGATTTTTGGGAGATTAAAGCATGTGCTCCCCACGTATTTCACAAAGAGAAATCCTGATGGTGCATTTGGTGGGTATAGTTGACAGGGAGATGTACCAATAAGTAGGAGTTTTGGTTAACTTGAACCACAAACCTGATATATATGGCTATCCGTGTGGGAATCATTTACTCCATTAATAGTATAATACAGCCAGACATGACAAGATTTCTAGGCTCCTACTAAAATTACTCAGCAATTTTTCTACTAGCTCCCCTCCATGGTGCTACGTTGCCCCGAGGGGACTACAGAGTTTTGTAGCTCTGTTAGCTTTATATTACAGCTAGTTTATAGATCTCTTTGAGCTTGTTATCTTTCGTTTTTTTTTGTTTTTTTTTGCTTTTTGAAGACCCTATGCCAGCTGTATTAACGTAAACAGTCATTCTCTTTTAACTATCGATGCTTGGAAGTATGTGTGAAGCAGTCCCTGTAGTTTCTTTCTCTGACACAGCGTTGGGTAATTGTATCTTTAATGTTGTTATGTAAATTTTATCATCCTCCTTCAACTTTACTATTAGCTTTATGGACCTATCCATGGTCCTAGATATCATATGAAGGAGACTATAAAATGCAGGTCTTGTTTAGGCCTGTACTACTTAAAAACCCTCTGAGTAGTACCTTTAATTTCGGGAGGTCCAAAAGTGGCCTTAGCAATATTGGAGGGAAAAGAGGGTGATTTGGGGTTTGCTTTATAACTTTTACACATTTGATTTTCATTTCAACTTGGGAATATTATGTGAATGTTATGATAAGGGATCTTTCTCTAAATATGTTATGTTTATGTATGTAATGTTTATGTTTCCATATATCTTATGCGTCATATGTCTGTAAAAGCAAACTTTTTTTTTTTTTTGTCTTGGAAATTGTCATTCCCTCAATAAAAAAAAAAAAAAAAAAAAAACATTTTAGACTGACTAAATAGTTACCTATCTGACACTCTATCCTCTTAAATTACCTTTTATGACTCATCCTGTCTCAAACTGTAAGTTGATTAGAGCAAATGTTTTAGTGTCAGGGGGAAGTTTTAATTACAATTTGGTACGGGCTTCATGTTCACATTTTAGCTAGGAATGTCTCTTTTAAAGTAATCTTTAAGAGTTTCCTGTGTTAATTTTCAGCTCCTTGTGGTTATACAATTGCATAATTTAGCAAATTGAGTGTGGGAGATCTCTTGGAAACAATCCTTTGTTCTCAGATAATTCATTTGATAAGAGGGAGGGGGTTGTTTCTATTTAGTGTCCATTTTCAGCTTTTAGAAGGTAAATTAATTATTTGATGTACACATCCACAGACTTATTAAATAAAGACAAACATACTTGTATATATTATTTAATAATATTTCAAATACCTTGACATAAATCCCCCTTTCCAATTCAAAAATATGTAGGACACATGTATTTAAATTGGAACAAAGTTAGTGGTATTTGGTGAGGATGTTGACCGTACACACCATAGACAGTCTTCTATGTAGATAATCTGTCATTTTTTAGTCTTCATGTTTATCAGCTAGTCATCTTTAAATTACAGTAGGTCTTTAGTGCATTTGGGGATATGACACTTCATTCTCCCTCTATGACTTGTAGTTGGGATCTGGGATGACATGCCCGCAATTGATTGATATGGACCCATTTATCTATGAAACTTTCATTTTTCGGGATCCTTATTTTATAGGCCACTGGAGATATTTTGTCAGTAATGACAAAAGGACCTTTCCATGAGGGAAGAAATTTCTTCTCCCTAACCTGATCTCTTCCAAAGTTATAAAGATAAACTTTATCATTTATTTCATATTCCTTTTTGGACGTTTTGAGATTATAATAGGTTTTAGTGGCAGTTGCGGCTCTTTCTAAATTCCTTTGAGCAAATGCAAAGGCATATTGCAGTGCTTTCTTAGGTTCTCCACATATTGATGTGTATTGGCAGCGTTTATCAAGTTTTGGTCTGATGTACGGTTCAGCAGATGCTGAGGTAGAATCATTCTTCAACCAGTCATCAGTTCAAAAGGTGACATCTTGGTAGCACTACTTGGAGTTGCTCTTAATGCCATTAGGACTAGAGGTAGTTTTACATCCCAGTCTTTACCTTGTTTCACTCACAAACTTTTTGAGGATTTTAACAATGGACTGGTTGTAACGCTCTACACCACCACTTGAGGCAGCTCTATAAGCAATATGGAGCTTTCTTTTAACCCCTAGTATTTTCCACATTCTGGTCATCACTTCGCTAGTGATGATCTGACTCGATTCTGACTCGATTCTTTGGGGTAAACCAAATCTGGAGAATACGTGGTTGATGAGCAATGCTGCACATGTTTCAGCACTATTGTTAGGTGCACTGATGCACTCTACCCATTTATTGAACAGGCATGTCACGGTTAACATGTATTTGTTACCTCTTGATGATCTTGTTATTGGACCATTAAAATCAATTTGTATATCTGACCATGGCATTACCATCCCCCTTTTCTGCAATGGGGCTCTATGCGTTGGTGCAGTGGGTTGGAACTGTGGGCAGATTAAACACCCTTGACAGTAGGTTTGAACATCTTTCAACATGTGTGGCCAAAAAGCGTAGTCACGTAATATTTCATATGTGAGTTTGGCACCACAATGACCAGATGTGGGAGCATCATGGGCATGTTAAAGCATTAGACCTCTGAACTTGGTAGGTACTACCCATTGCTGAATGCCAGTTTTGGAGGTTCTAATTAACAAACCATCCTGTAACTTGAATTGTGATTTAGATTTTATTAAGATTCTAAGATCTTCTTTGCCAATACAATCATCTTTTGAGATGGGGTTGCTTTCAGGATCTTCTATGTGTTTATAGAAGATGCCTACAATGGGGTCTTCTTTTTGACTAGTGATCAGGTCCTCACTAGGAGAATCCTGACTCCATTGTACCAGGTTAGGTTCACTCTGTTGTTTTGTCTGGTTTCTGGTAATGGCTTCTACCTGAATTGCACCCATTAAGTGGTCAATATTAAGGAGTTCTCCAGTTATGGCTCCTTGTTTGGCTAATGAATCCGCAAGATCATTGCCTTCCTTATCAGAACCTAGAACTCTGGAATGACCGTTGGTCTTTTTCCAGTGTATGGTTAAATCATTGGATACCACCAGATTATCAATCTCGCAGAACAACTTGCCATGCTTGACTGGTTTGTTATTGCTTTTCTGCATGCCATTTCTTTTCCAAGTTGGCAGGTATTCAACAAAACTGTCACGCACATAATTTGAGTCAGTTATGATCACAAATTCATGAATACCATGTTCAATAGCCATTTCAATGGTTTTTAGAACAGCAGTGAGTTCTGCAACCTGACTGGATCTTGGTCCAATGTTGAAACCTATAGATATATTTGAGAATCCATTTGCCCAAGTTATACCAATGCCAGCGACTAATCTGCGCTCATTATCAATAGTGGCATGGTAAGAACAACCATCAACATATACCCAAGGTAATGTTTGACAATGGTCCTCATTGTATATTTTATATGGGGAAAGCAATTGTTCCTCCAGAAAATCATCTTCTGATAATTTTTCCCCAGGATCTCCAGCAGTACAGTCGTGGAGCTCAGCAAGCCCCTGTGCAACTGGATTCTTTTTATTTTGCTTGTAGCGAATTTCTAAAGGCCAGCCTTGTAAGGAAAGAGTCCACGCTGTTATGCGGCTATTTGACAAATTCTCATCTCTTATTCTCTCACTTTGCAAATATAGCAAAGGCTGGTGGGCCGTTTCTACAATAATTTTCTCGCCCTGTATATAGCTGCGGAAATTTTGTAGAGCCCATACAGTAGATAAGAGGGCTTTTTCGCAATCGCTAAATTTTATTTCCACTGGGGATAGCGTTTTCCTCGCATAAGCAATGGCTTTGCTTAAATTATCATGCTTTTGGTATAAAACAGCACTCATGCTTATAGCTGTGTAACCTGTCTCTAAGAAGAAAGGTTTACCACCTTCAGGGTACGCTAAGCAAGGTGCTTGAGTGAGTTTTCGCTTCAGCTCTCTGATGGCTGTCTCTTGAGACTCACTCCAGTGCCATTTCACATCCTTCTTTAGAAGAAGTAGTAGTGGTTTAGCTAACTCTGCATAATTATCAATGAATTTGCGAGAATAATTTGTCATACCCAGGAATGATCTCAATTCCTTTAAGTTAGTTGGGTTTTTAGAATTTACTATAGCTTCCACCTTTTTCTTCTGAGGATTTAGCCCTTCAGAAGTAACTTCATGTCCCAAGAAGTTTACACGAGTGCGGCACCACTGAGCTTTTTGTAGGGATAATTTGACACCTGCCCTTTTAAGTTGGCTGAGGACGTTTTTAAGCTCTGCGATGTGTTTTTCAAAGTCTGTGCTTTTGATTAAAACATCATCAAGATAAGATAAGGTCCCCCTTTCCAGGCATAGACTTATGCATGAATACAGCAAATTCATGTCCAGAATTTATGTATCCAAAAGGAAGTCTTTGAAATGCATATTGGACGTTTTGGAAGGAGAATGCTAGCTTATACTGGTCCTCCTCATGTACCTTGATGGTCCATTATCCCTGTGCACAATCAATGGAAGTGAATATTTTGGATCCCTGCATTTGTGCTAGGCACTGGTCAATATATGGCACAGGCCAGCCAGACATGTACACTAGTTTGTTTAGCTGTCTTAAATCAGCACACAAACGCCATTGTCCATTGGGCTTGAGAACGCCTAGAATAGGATTATTATATGAGCTGTGCACCTGTCTGATAATACCTCTTTCTTCCAAATTCCTTATGATCTCTGCAAGAGAATCATATGAGGCTAAGGGAAGTCTGTATTGTTTGACAAATACAGGTGTTGCATCGGGATCTGTTTGTATTCTTGCAATGTGCAAGTCTGTAGTACCACAGTCATAAGAATCCTTAGCAAAAATATCCTTGTACTCCATCAGGAGTTCTCACAGCTGTTGGTGTTCATCATCGCTGGAACAGCCATTAGCTAAGGATATTTGCTCTTCGACCAATTTGCTGAAATCCTGGAAAGATTTCAGGCTGTCCTATTTCATAGGCTTCTTCCAACCTAGAGGTGAGATCCCCTTGATTATAATTTACATTGCCCCCATGACTCTGGGTATTGGGGTAATCTTGTTGTTTGATCGGCTGATCAAATACTAGAGAGGCGTCTTCAATTTTACAGATGCCTTCCTCTGAGCTGAAGGGATAAATAGACTGAATATTAAATAGACCCTCTGGCATAGATGCAAAGGATTGTTCTATCACTTGTTCGTCAGTTAAGTATCCTTCAGGGATCAGCCCAATTACATTATTCTGGAATCCAAAAGTGTAATAACTTGATTCCAGTGCATATCCTATGGTAGTTCCATTGGATAATGTTATATCCTGTGGGGTCATGTTATGCACAATAATATGTATTGGAACAGTTCCAGTATTCACCATAGGAGTGTAGGTCATTGTGACACCCAGATTTTGCATTCTGGGTAAACAAATTAGTGTTTCAGAAGTTTTTAATTTCTGACCTCTCTTTACCTGTAAGGGTAAAAGAAATTTATCAGCCCCGGCAGGGATTATAACATCGCTAGATACCTGCATATTCACAGCATATGGCAATTGCTGGTTTGATTTCAGGGCTGCATTTTCATCCTGAAATACTTCAGGGTCCCCCTTTAACCTGCTCCAGAGGCAAAAGTTAATCAAATCTATTTGTATGGCATATTTATGTAAGATATCATTGCCAATGTATATTTGATTATGGGGAGTATTTAAAATTAGAAACAGGTGCTTCACTGACTTATTACCAATAGAGAGAGATAATAAGCACTTAGCTGTGATGTTATAGCTTTCAGACCTGTTATCCAGGTTGTGGACACAGTGGTCTTGGGGAGAAAGATATTTAATCACTTTAGGTTCAGCTATTTGTGCTAATAAGCCTTCGCTTATATAGCTAGCTTCCTGTTTTAAACTCAACTTGGCATATTTTGTTGTACCAAGGTCATGCATTTGTATAGGGATAAATAGATCCTCTTTAACTCTCTCAATCTCTGTGAGGTATTGAGCGTGGCTTCCCCCTTAGGGATTTTATGATTCCCCTTGTGGAGTGATATGGTTAATACATTGCCATCTAGGAAGATATTCGCTCTCTTTCCAGGCGAAATTTTAAAAGTATTACCATCAGAGCCACTTAAAGGAGTCTGATCATCTATTTGTAGAATAGTGATTTCAGGTACAGAGTTATTACTGAAATGAATCTCCACAGCATCTGGTTTCTCTTCCACCACGTGACAGCTATGTCGGGTGCGAGATATACTAGATTTTTCATAATTGATAGGCTTTTTAACTTGTGACCAAATTAGATTATTTATGCAATCAATTATGGTGCTTAATCGCTTCAGGAGATCATTACCAATAATTAAACGATCAGTAGGCAGATCCACTATAATGACAGGGTGTCTTATGACCCTGTTCCCCAATTTAAATTTTAACCAGGCAGTACCGTAAACTTTTAGGGAGTCACCCCCAACACCTATTAGAGAACCATCAAATTCTTTTATTCTAGGTTTGTGGGGTGTAGTACCTGTGGGATAAGATAGTTGCCTGAGACCCGGTATCGATTAATCCCATGATAGGGTTGGAGACTGAATCTTGCAGCTCAGCCAATACATAGTACCTTCCTGCAGTTTCTACCATTTCACACATAAAGTTGGTGTTATCATACATCTGTGGGCTTCTCCATGTGTTACCTGAATTTGCTGTGTTTTCCGATGCAGAAGAAGTTTCATACCTACCGGTTTCCTCTATGACAGGGTCGGCTGGATTCTTGTGTACTGCATCTGTATAAACAAGGTTAAGAGAGTGCTGCAAAGGGAAAGATTGGTTAATGCTTTCAGGCCGAGGTTGCTCGTCATCACAGCTAAATTGTCCGTTTTCGGTCTGTGGGGAGAGAACATGATCAGTATCATTGACATTTATCCTTACATTTTGTATATCTCTCCCCTCCCTCTCAGGTGATGCTGCAGTATTTATGACTGTGCCTGTGGTCCACTGCTGACCACTGGCTGTACCCCTAAAAAAGTATTGTTCGGTTGCTGAGCCATAGAAGGTTGACTCATGTTAGCGAATTGTTCGCTCAACCAATTTAACTGGGTAAACAGCATATCTACCTGATTGTACAAGTTACCTCTACCCCTGGGCCTATCTCTTGGTGCCCCATAATAATGATTCCTGGACCATTGGGTTCCCTCCGAATCAGGGCCGCTATTTCTATTTTGGTGTGGTTGCCCCTGGGGTTCAGCTTGTTCAGTATTAGTACTTTGGGGAGCATTATATACCTGGGGTGTCTGGTTACCCTGAGAATATCTTCGCCGTCTATTGTATCTACCCTTGCGCGGATACCAATTATTTGGTGAGTATTCTCTTTGTGAGTAATTATTTACCTGATTATGTCCCCCACTTTGGTTATAGTCTCCCTGCGCCTCAACCCGTGTAGGGGAGGGGGCAGAGTTAAACCTCTGTGGAGATGGCCTGTTTTGACTGGCCACCTCTGCATAGGTTTTCTTTTTAGACTCCAAATTGAGGGGGCTAGGTGACACCCTAGTTTCTGCTACAATTTTGGGTTTTGACTCCTTTTTCACCCCCTGTTCACTGGATTGCTGAATAGAGTATAATTTTGTACTCTCTTTGATCAGCCATTCCAATGAGCAGTCCTTATCAAAATCCCTAGCTAACTTAATTTTGATGGGTGTAGGCAGTGCTTAAAAAAATAAATTTACAAATTCTGAGCCATCAAATCTGGGATTATCTTCAGCCATACTGTACGCATTTTTCAATTCAGAAAGGAATTCGATTGGACTCTGATTCGCACTACATTTTAAACCATATACCGCTATTTTTGCTGCAGTTTTAGTGCGATATTGCCCGAATTCTTTTCTGCATTGTCGTTTTATCCCACTCTAGGAATGAATATTCATATCCTTTAGTGAAGCAAAGAATTTGTGATGTTTACTGTCAAATACCCAAGGCAGAAATTAAATTTTCAATTTTTCACTTGTAACATTCATTATAGCTAGTGCATTTTCAAAAGCCTCTAAATAATCAATTACAGATTTTGTTCCCTTATTGGAGAATATAGGCACTGCACTTTGTATGAAGGTGATTATTTTATGGGAATCATATACTTTATTAGACTTATTTTGAGATTCTCTATTAGAGTTTCCCTCCCCCGCACCAGCTGCGTTACAGCAGTCCTCATGAGGTGATTGTCTAGTTGGGAAATCTATTTCTGACCCATTAGGGGTAATTTGTCTATACTGTTCCATATACTTTTGTACCTCGTCCCTGACGCGTTCCCTAAAGGAGTTAGCATTATCTGCATTATTCTCACTGTTAATATAAGGGTTTTCATTATGGCGATATGACCTTTTTAAATTGCTTAATTCTCTCTGGCTTTGCGCAAGCTGTTTATTTAAATCTTGTATCTGTGCAAGTAAGTCTATGTTATGCTTATCTAAGGCGGTTAGGTTTTGGGCAAATTCATCCATTTTATTTTTGGCTATTTTTAAATCCTCTTCGCATCTGCGTGAGGAACAAATACTACTTTTTAGCTCCTGTATTTGCAATCGTTTGTCTATGACACAAAACGACATTTCGTCAATAATGCATATTAAAAGGGGCCAAGATTTTAGTATTAGTTCATCTCACTTTTTGGGAGTCTTGCATTGATTAATCATTAATACTTCTTGGAATAATTCATTCTCTTCCTTCCACATATTATTATTAGCGGTAATATTTTTAGCCCTAGTTTCAAGCATATCCATAAAATCATTTAATTCACCCGTAATATTAAACTTCCCTTTAATGTAACTTATGGTATCTTTCTTAAGGACCTGACCTTTAGTAATGGGTATTGGGAGTGGACCATTTTCCTCGCTATGTACAGAATTAAATGAGTCACTTCTGGCTACAGACATTATTATATTGGTTTAGTATTTAGTTAAATAAAACGCTAATACAATTTTTGCCAATAAAAAGAGAGAACATTTTTTTATATATTAAAAAAAAATAATATTAATTTTGAAATATGAAAAATTAATATTTTGAAATATGAAAAATTAATATTTTTGATTAACTTTGAAAATATGAAAAATTAATATTTTTGATTAATTTTGAAATATGAAAAATTAATATTTTTATTAATTTTTCAAAAATGAATCTTTAATAATATTTTAAGATATTAATATCAATCTTGAAATATGAAAATCAATATTTCAATTTTTAAAAAATTATATCTTCAAAATATTAATATCGAAATATGAAACTTTTTCTCTCTTTTATAATAATTTCTATTTACTACAAATATATGATATCAATATGATGAATTTTAATAAATCTCAGCAAGTGCCTCCAATCAATATGTCAGTATTTATGATAAGAATTTAAGTAGTGCTCTCCAAATAATATATCAGCTTATGGCAGGGTTATACCACTATATAAATAATAATTATCCTTAAAAATAGAAACCCTTAACTAACATGCATCTACTAGAAACCACACAATTAATATAAATACCTGAATTCTTTTATTTAGTTAATATTCATGAACATTTTGAAATATATTTGCAATACCAGAATATGAAACACTATTATACACGTTAAAACCAACTATTAAGATATGCTATCCTTCTTACAAAACCCAGAAAAATGTACCTTTAAAAATCAGCCTTATTTACAAATAGCCTTTCATTCAGTTAACACAATGGGACTAAAACCTTTGACTCTTAACATCCAAGCAATACAATCCTAACAGTGCTTATAAACAATAGGATAATATATATATTCTGCTATTTAACTGCAATTTATCCTAATACAATATTGATTTAAAACATCAGAACTTGCACAGATAAGTTACTTAGCCTACCAGATACAAATTTAAACAATACCTAGGCTTATGAAATACAAACTGCTTCTTTAATCTTTCAACTGTACTTTAAACTGCAGTGACTTATAATTTAACTATAGTCTTATCAATAACCTTATATACTTTACCAAATAAACCAATCGATATCCAGTTTCCAATGTTTCTCAACAGATTCAATTTCACCTCAGAATTTCAAAATTGGGGATATTGCATATGGAGTCCAAGGGTAGCTGTGTGCTTTAATAATAACCACAGTAGTTATTCCTTCAGGATTAGCCAGCAGCCTCCTCTCAGTCTATATGCTTGGGGTTAAATCATCTGATTTCACCCCTCCCTTTTTTCTGATCATTATCTATCATTGGTGAGTATTGGAAACGCCCAACGGAAGCTTTGTTTCGGATTGGCCCTTTGCAACTGAACATGGATTGGTTCATCTGGTAATATATGTTGCCAAGGAGATGCATCCTTGCAACAACCAATCATCTCACTGTTCCATTTCTCGCAACATAACACTGGGTGGCAGCAGACAGCACAACACAACAAATTCACCTTTAATATTTCTAAGCATTTTTAAACAAGTTAATTATTCTCATAAAATGGTTATTTAATCAGATCACACTCTCTGCATTAATCATATATAACCCCAATTATAGATGGGTAGTATTAGATTATTTTTTTTTATTATTCTGATACCAAATATGTTATATTATTAACATTGTATTATATTAAGGCAATTTAATACTGCTAATTATTAGCTTAAAATGCATTACAATTTTATCAGTATCCTGGCATTTCTATATCTAATATGTTTTCACATAATATAGTATGCTCTATGTCTCCCACAATTCTTGCATGCAGGAATTTTGCCCATGGTCCACCTGAAATAAAATAATAAGTGTCATTAATCATTTCTTTTTAGGTCCACAAAGATTCTTAAAACACAGATGCTAAGACACTTCATGCTTTCAAAGAGATATATATATATATATATATATATATATATATATACATATACATATACATACACATTCATTTCTATGCAAATAACAGCCTATTTTACATTCAGTACTGCATTGTGTTCTAACATGAATATACCATATTTCACGTTTCTAATAAATTCTGGATATATGAATCCTTTTCATGCAGAACTGAAATTATATGTCTGAAAAATACAAACAATGCAGAGGTTATTAAACATTTTAGACTGACTAAATAGTTACCTATCTGACAATCTATCCTCTTAAATTACCTTTTATGACTCATCCTGTCTCAAACTGTAAGTTGATTAGAGCAAATCTTTTAGTGTCAGGGGGAAGTTTTAATTACAATTTGGTACAGGCTTCATGTTCACACTTTAGCTAGGAATGTCTCTTTTAAAGTAATCTTTAAGAGTTTCCTGTGTTAATTTGCAGCTCCTTGTGGTTATACAATTGCATAATTTAGCATATTGAGTGTGGGAGATCTCTTGGAAACAATCCTTTGTTCTCAGATAATTCATTTGATAAGAGGGAGAGGGTTGTTTCTATTTAGTGTCCATTTTCAGCTTTTAGAAGGTAAATTAATTATTTGATGTACACATCCACATACTTATTAAATAAAGACAAACATACTTGTATATATTATTTAATAATATTTCAAATACCTTGACAATCAGGAACACATTAAGTTCATAGGTAAAGCCATAGACTTATTTTAACCAAAAACTATTTTGAATTTGAAAAAAACAATTTATTTACAAAAGTTTGGCATTGCTATGGGGACAAAGTTTACGCCAAGCATTGCAAATCTTTATATGGGGATGTTCGAACTCTATAGAATATGGAACAATAACCGAAATAAAAACAATATCATTGGGTAGAAATGATTTGTTGATGACATTATAATAATATGGAAAGGGGATGAGTCATTATTTAATACATTCATTAAGGAATTAAACATCAATGACTTTATATTTAAAGTTTCCAAAAGAATTGAACAAAACAGAGATAAACTTTCTAGATATTACTTTATTCATTGAAAATAAAAAAATCATACTAAATTATATACAAAATATACTGACACAAATGGATATATCCATGCCAGCAGCAGCCATCACAAAAGAAGGATACAAAATATTACATATGATCAGAGGGTGAAGAGAAATTGTTCAAAAACAGAGAACATTGAAAGTTTTTCGAAGGTGTTAAAATCAAAACTATATCATAAAAGATTCAATCATAAACAAGGGGATGAGGCCTACAAAAAAGTAAAAGCAACTGACTGACAAACTTTTTAGTTACAAATAATAGAAAATGGAGGATAAACCAAAAAGAAATGCAAGCACTAAGGTTCATTATCACCTACAACAGTGCATCTATGGAGATAGAAATAATTATTAAGAGACACTGGGAAATATTGAAAAGGGATCCTATTATAGGCAAAGATTTACCAAAAACACCAAACATAACATACAAAAAATAATATTCATTTTAAAAATATTCTTGCACCAACTAAATGATAAACAAAGGAGACTTAAACATCAAACATGCAAGTAAAAGTTTTTTTTATAAATGTTTCACCTGGGTGCAGCTTCTTTTTAACCCAGTAATGCTTTTCACAGAGTAGAATGAAGGCCAAAACCATCGTCTGGGTTTCTGTGTTCCTTATCCAGAGAAGAATTGCCTGGTATTTCGGCACTGGACTGAACGTAATAGGCGGGTTCAGACTGATATACTACAGGAAAGTTCTACTCTGTGAAAAGCATTACTATACTAACAAGAAGCTGCACCCAGGTGGTAAATTGCCATAGAAAAGGCTAACAATGGTATTGAGCCGGTTGTTTGTTCCTGTGAATGCACTTCTCTCTGTGAGTTATTTAGTCTCCCTAAGGGAAAAAAAGGCAACCAGACGTAGACTCCTTGCTCAGTGTGCTTAGAGGAATATGGCTACACCTCACTAATGAGGCTCAATGAAGGCAGAAACAATCATCTGGGGTTGCTGTGTTCCTTGTTCAGAGAAGAATTGCCTGGTATTTCAGCGCTGGACTGACCATAATAAGCGGGTTTAGAATTATATACTACAGGGAAGTTCTACTCTGTGAAAAGCATTACTAAGCTAAAAAGAAGTTGCACCCAGGTGGTAAATCGCCATAGAACAGGCTCACAATGGTTGTTCATTCCTGTGAGTGCACCTCTCTCTCTCTCTGTGTGTGTGTATATATATATATATATATATATATATATATATATATATATATATATATATATATATATATATATATATATATATATATATATATATATATATATAAAAGAAGAAGAACTCTTTGTACAATATTCACTCTTGTGATTTAATCAATAGTTAACATTTTCGGGGGAAATTACCTCCATCATCACACATGTGAGAAAAAAAGGAAATGTTTGTTTTGTTTTTTTCTCACGTCTGATAACGGCGGTAATACCCCGAAAACGTTAACTACTGATTAAATCACAAGATTGAATGTCGTACAGAGAGTGCTCCCTGTGGATTTGTTTTTCTATTATATGTTGGGAGGCGCCCTGGATTTAAATTTGGGACAGAGAGTGCTGGTTACTTCTTGCAAATGCACAAGGATAATCTATACAATTGTTCTTAGGATGTGCGCAATTTTTCTAAGCACATATCTCAGTCTATCTATCACATCTCACACTTCGTAGCAGACCCAGATAAGGGCTATGATGGTAGGGAGAAGTGAACAATGTGATATTCAGATTCCAGGCTGCAGCACATGATGAACAACATCTATAAAAAATTGATAGTTTGACCAATATTAAATCAGGTCTACTGGTTAAAAGTCACTGCATTATTCTTACATCACTTTATCAGTCCAAAGTGCTACTTGTGTTTGTCAAATAATGGCTTATCTCAATACACTGAAAGTGTAATGTCTGAGGAACATTTTTCTTTTGATAAACAGTTTTTTCTAACATTATGTAAAAAAAACAACAACCTTAAAGGGACACTGAACCCAAATTTTTTATTTCGTGTTTCAGATAGAGCATGCAATTTTAAGCAACTTTCTAATTTACTCCTATTATCAATTTTTCTTAATTCTCTTGCTATCTTTATTTGAAAAAGAAGGCATCTAAGCTTTTTTTTTTGGTTCAGAATTGTGGACAGCACTTTTTTATTGGTGGATAAATGTATCCACCAATCAGCAAGAACAACCCAGGTTGTTCACCAAAAATGGGCCGGCATCTAAACTTACATTCTTGCATTTCAAATAAAGATACCAAGAGAATGAAGAACAATTGACAATAGGAGTAAATTAGAAAGTTGCTTAAAATTGCATGCTCTGTCTGAATCACGAATGAAAAAATTTGGGTTCAGTGTCCCTTTAAATATGACCATCATATAGAAGGGTTTACAGCAATAGTGGGTCAGATCATCCCTTTTTTGTTTTTTGTTTTTTTGTTTTTTTTTGTTTTGTTTTTTTCCAAAAGAGCTTTATTGAGAAAAGTAAACTTACAGAATACGATTGGTTCATTTGCAATGACAGACATCATTTTTACCATAAACAGTTCTAATAATAATAATGTATAACAGCCTAAGAGACCCCATTTGCATGGGGTCCCAATGTACAGGATAGAGGAAAATATCAATTTGGTGTCAGCTGAGTGTCAAACAGGATTAAGATAAATGATTAGCTCTCTACTTCCATTTTCAAAGAATTTTCCAGTAACTAATGACATGTCTTTTACTGTAAAGACATGGGGCGCGATCCGATATACGGCGTAGTTTGCGGCGCAAGCGAGGGAACCCGCGTCGCCCGCAGTTTCAGCTCGCAACTCAAGCTATCCAATATGCGGCGCCGTCAGTTGCTAAAGTGGCGTAAGTCTGTCAAAGTAGCGATGTCCAGAAATCTGCGTAAGTACAGATTTTTGCAGTCGCCAGTGACTTGCGCCACGTTAAAAACTGCCGGCGCCTACAAAACCTGACTAAAGTATGAAATCACCCGCACTGTCTAACACGCCTCCTAAACATAGCCCGACACGTCTAACCCTCTATCCGCTATCCCCCCTCACTATCCTAACAATAAAAAAAGTTATTAACCCCTAAAACGCCGCTCCCGTACCCCGCCGCCACCTAATAAAGTTATTAACCCCTAAACCGCCGCTCCCGGACCCCGCCGCCAGCTACATTAAATCTATAACCCCCTAAAGTGAGCCCCTAACACCACCGCCATCTACCTTACCTACCCCCTAAAGTGAGCCCCTACCCCGCCGCCATCTATTTTAAAATTATTAACCCCTAATTTAATCCCCCTACCCCGCCGCCATCTATATTAAATTATTTAACCCCTAAAATACTAAACTATCCCTACCACTAAACCTAAGTCTAACCCTACAAATAGCCCTGAAAAGGGCTTTTTGCGTGGCATTACCCCAAAGTAAACTGCTCTTTTGCCAGCCCTTAAAAGGGCTTTTGGCGGGGCTTTGTCACAAAGTAATCAGCTCTTTTGCCTACAATCTAAATCCCCCTACACCGCCGCCACCTATAATAAATGTATTAACCCCTAATCTAATCCCCCTACACCGCCGCCGCCTATATTAAACACATTAACCCCTAATCTAATCCCCCTACCCCGCCGCCAGCTATATTATCTATATTAACCCTAAGTATATTATAGTTAATATAGTTATTACATTATATATATTAACTATATTAACCCTAAATATATTAGGGTTAATATAGTTAATATAGTTACTATAGTATTTATATTAACTATATTAACTCTATCTAACCCTAACACCCCTAACTAAATTCTTATTAAATTAATCCAGGGGTGTCCAAACTTTGCTCTCCAGAGGTTTTGGAACTACATTTCCCATGATGCTCAGCTAGATGAAATGCTGGCTGAGCATCATCGGAAATGTAGTTCCAAAACCTCTGGAGAGCAAAGTTTGGACACCCCTGAATTAATCTAATTCATATTATAAACTAAAATATTCCTATTTAAATCTAAATACTTACCTATAAAATAAACCCTAAGATAGCTACAATATAATTAATAATTACATTGTAGCTATGTTAGGGTTTATATTTATTTTACAGGTAAATTGTTAATTATTTTAACTAGGTATAATAGCTATTAAATAGTTATTAACTATTTAATATCTACCTAGTTAAAATAATTACCCAATTACCTGTAAAATAAATCCTAACCTAAGTTACAAATACACCTACACTATCAATAAATTAAATAAACTACAAATATCTATCTAAAAATACAATTAAATAAACTAAACTAAATTACAAAAACAAACAAACACTAAATTACAAAAAATAAAAAAGATTACAGCAATTTTAAGCTAATTACACCTATTCTAAGCCCCCTAATAAAATAATAAAGCCCCCCAAAATAAAAAAAATTCCCTGCCCTATTCTAAATTAAAAAAAGTTCAAAGCTCTTTACCTTACCAACCCTTAAAAGGGCTTTTTGCGGGGCATGCCCCAAAGAATTCAGCTCTTTTGCATTTAAATAAATATACAATACCCCCCCCAACATTACAACCCACCACCCACATACCCCTAATCTAAACCCACCCAAACCCCCCTTAAATAAACCTAACACTACCCCCCTGAAGATCTCCCTACCTTGTCTTCACCACGCCGGGCCGAACTCCTCATCCGATCCGGGCGATGTCTATCCAAGCGGCAAAGAAGAATTCTTCATCCCGGCGATGTCTTTCTCCAAGCGGCAAAGAAGAATTCTTCATCCCGGCGATGTCTTTCTCCAAGCGGCAGCAAAGTCTTCTTCCATCCGGCAGCATCTTCCATCAAGCGGCATCTTCAATCTTCTTTCTTCGCTCCGCCGCCGCGGAGCATCCATCCCGGCCGACGACTGAACGACGAATGAGGTACCTTTAAATGACGTCATCCAAGATGGCGTCCGCCGAATTCCGATTGGCTGATAGGATTCTATCAGCCAATCGGAATTAAGGTAGAAAAATCTGATTGGCTGATTGAATCAGCCAATCAGATTCAAGTTCAATCCGATTGGCTGAACCAATCAGCCAATCGGATTGAACTTGAATCTGATTGGCTGATTCAATCAGCCATTCAGATTTTTCTACCTTAATTCCGCTTGATGGAAGATGCTGCCGGATGGAAGAAGACTTTGCTGCCGCTTGGAGAAAGACATCGCCGGGATGAAGAATTTTTCTTTGCCGCTTGGAGAAAGACATCGCCGGGATGAAGAATTCTTCTTTGCCGCTTGGATAGACATCGCCCGGATCGGATGAGGAGTTCGGCCCGGCGTGGGGAAGACAAGGTAGGGAGATCTTCAGGGGGGTAGTGTTAGGTTTATTTAAGGGGGGTTTGGGTGGGTTTAGATTAGGGGTATGTGGGTGGTGGGTTGTAATGTTGGGGGGGGGTATTGTATATTTATTTAAATGCAAAAGAGCTTAATTCTTTGGGGCATGCCCCGCAAAAGGCCCTTTTAAGGGTTGGTAAGGTAAAGAGCTTTGAACTTTTTTTAATTTAGAATAGGGCAGGGAATTTTTTTTATTTTGGGGGGCTTTATTATTTTATTAGGGGGCTTAGAATAGGTGTAATTAGCTTTTTAAAATTGCTGTAATCTTTTTTATTTTTTGTAATTTAGTGTTTTTTTTTTTTTTGTAATTTAGTTTAGTTTATTTAATTGTATTTTTAGATAGATATTTGTAGTTTATTTAATTTATTGATAGTGTAGGTGTATTTGTAACTTAGGTTAGGATTTATTTTACAGGTAATTGGGTAATTATTTTAACTAGGTAGATATTAAATAGTTAATAACTATTTAATAGCTATTATACCTAGTTAAAATAATTAACAATTTACCTGTAAAATAAATATAAACCCTAACATAGCTACAATGTAATTATTAATTATATTGTAGCTATCTTAGGGTTTATTTTATAGGTAAGTATTTAGATTTAAATAGGAATATTTTAGTTTATAATATGAATTAGATTTATTTAATAAGAATTTAGTTAGGGGTGTTAGGGTTAGATAGAGTTAATATAGTTAATATAAATACTATAGTAACTATATTAACTATATTAATCCTAATATAATTAGGGTTAATATAGTTAATATATATAATGTAATAACTATATTAACTATAATATACTTAGGGTTAATATAGATAATATAGCTGGCGGCGGGGTAGGTAGATTAAATTAGGGGTTAATAATTTTAATATAGATGGCGGCGGTGTAAGGGGCTTACATTAGGGGTTAGTACTATTAATATAGGTGGCGGCGGTGTAGGGAGGGCAGGTTATAGGGCAAAAGAGCTGTTTACTTTGGGGCAAAGCCCCGCAAAAGGCCCTTTTAAGGGCTGGTAATAGAGTTTATTACTTTAGGGGGATTAGATTAGGGGTTAATAATATTAATATAGGTGGCGGCGGTGTAAGGGGTCAGATTGGGGGATAGATAAGGTAGATGGCAGCGGTGTAAGGGGTTCACATTAGGGGATAGATAAGGTAGATGGCAGCGGTTTTAGGGGTTCACATTAGGCGATAGATAAGGTAGATGGCGACGGTTTTAGGGGCTCACAGTAGGGGGTTAGTTTATGTAGATGGTGGCGGGGTACGGGAGCGGCGGTTTAGAGGTTAATAACTTTATTAGGGATTGCGGCGGGGGATCGCGGTTGACAGGTAGATATACATTGCGCATGCGTTAGGTGTTAGGTTTTATTTAGCAGATTGCGGGTGACAGCTAGATAGACATTGCGCATGCGTTAGGTGTTAGGTTTATTTTCTAGCTAGTTTAGGGAGTTACGGGGCTCCAATAGTCAGCGTAAGACCCCCTGATGCTTAACAAATACAAACCCTTTTTCCTTTTTTATCCCGTTTTGCTTTTGAAAATTCTTCAAATACCACACTTTTATATTGTTATCCAAAATTAACCTCTTCAAGGCAGAAGATGACTGGGAGATGTGGTCCCTGCAGTTCCCATATTCAGAGAACATTTCCCAATTGTCCTTGGCAGAGCCCCTCTTGCTTGTTGTCTAGGGATTATAAAAGATTTAACTTCATTACATGCTAGGGCTGGTGGCACATAGTGATGTCATTATGTAAGAGTGTGATAATGTCTCAAAAGGAAAGTGAAACGCTTGCTCATTGCACTCTGGAGCCTGTTTCTTAGCCCCTGCAATGCTTAAAATGGTATGTTTAAAAGAGGTTTACATGTTTTTTCAAATGAAAGGTCTCGTGCTCATGTCACCTGCAGATGCTGGTGATCTCTATAAAAATTGTGATCACCTTTGATACTAGGTAATAGAGACATTCTGGTGATAGATAGGGGCCCTAACATTGCCGCTATTCTCCCTCTGTATCCCTCCAAGAGATATGAAGATTTAGGGATACATTTATGAAGCAGTAGAAGCTGCCTTGAATCCCTTGCAGGTCAGAGTTGTTCATGCAAATCTGTAAACCCTAAGTTAAGAAGCGGTGGTCACCCTTTTTCAAACACTCCAAACTCACTTGCTCATGGTGATTGACAGGCCTTGTACTTCTGTGATTGGTTACACAAGAGCAGTGGGCGGCACTTCAATAGATGTTTTGTTGTGCTTTATTACATGAGTGTAGCAGGTACACAGCGTCCGCTGCCTATCACGGGCAGACATGTTCCCACATAGAGAACCTTGTTTGTCTGTGATTTGATAAATGGAGCCCTTACACTAATAGGATTTGTCACCTCTGTGTTGAATAAATCGTCTTATGTGATCATCTGCAACACTAGGGAGGTGCTTTATGGAGAAAAGGGATATTGCTGAGGATGTCCCTAATGACAAGGTCAGTTTCATGGAGATATGGTGTTGTTGCTCCCTCACTTCATTCTCCTCAGGTCAGGTGTTTAGAGACCATATTATTGAGCTCTGTTGTTGCCCATGTGTGAGAGCAGCTTCTTTTAGCTGCTGGGGGCACTTGAGTATTTTATGTTCTCTGTGATATGTATAATCTTATTTCTTCTGAGTAAATGCATGACTTGCTTTTTCCACCATAATAATACAATTTAAAGGGACACTAAACTGCTTTAAATGGATATTAAACTGCTGTGTACAACTACAGTCTCATGGTCACTACTCACCATGCTTCTGTCTTCAACGTTGTTCTCTTATTTTAACCCCTTACAGTTATCAGTTAGTAAACCTCTGCATCTTCACACTGGGCCCCGCCATCTTGGAGCTTATATTTGTTATGTAACTTTTAAACTGCAAAAATGTAACACTCTCTATTATATGAGCTCACCTGAAGTGAAAGGCACAGCGGTCAAAAAGCCATATCTGTGAAAGCGCACTGCTTCTATTACAGGATGCAACAATACGTCTGTTACAAGATGGCGCCAACCAGTATAAATTGCAGAACTTTATCAGCTGGATTCTGTAAGGAATTAAAAAAAGAAGAACAGCTTTAAAGAGAGCTGCAGGTACAGTAGGAAATGCATTAGTATGGTGAGTAGTAATCCTGCTACTGTAGTTGTACCCAGCAGTTTAATGTCCCTTTAACCCTTTCGCTGCTAAGTCATTTTCACACCCCACTGCTGAGACAATTTTGAGCTTTTTTTGCAACTTACATTTAAACACTATTGTAAGTCAAATGTCAGCCAGTGAGCCACACAAATTATATATTGTTTTTTTGTACCATTATTATATTTATATTTTACGTGACATGACGTGAGATACCTGCAGCAAAAACTGTAATATTAGTAGATAATATTGAAAATGGTCAGGTGACCACTGCTGTTACTGTGATCCCATTACTAAATTGTCATCAAGGGTAGCCACATATGAAATAGGAGCCCGTATGGACTTTTAGGGGTTATAATATAGATTAGAGAGGCTCATTTGTGCGGAACAGAAATAAAAACACTTTTTTCTTGCAAGGTGATCACTGGTACCACAGTGACCACCTGGCTATACAGACGAAATTAAGATATTTTATTAAGTGTGGGACTTGTCTAGAAGAAAATAAACTTTGATAGGGTTTTTTGGACATAACAGATTTCTTTGTAAAGCATAAAACAACCCATTCTCAATTAAATCCCTTTTTATTTTGTTTGAACTTTTTTTTAAAAGATTTGTTTTCTTGTGGCTTTCCAAGACCACCATCAAGAGCAGGTTATTCTCTTTCAAATGAGGGGTCTTAGAGGTATGTTGATAGTAAGGGAGCTGAGATTGAGGGGTTTGAACAGCAAACCCCCCCCCCCATCTTGCTCCCTTAACTGCCTTTCATTTTGCAGCCCCACCCACTCTGTGATGTCACCACGCATGTTCGTGGTGACATCACTAGCACTCCTATGTAGCTTTGGGAGTGCAGCACATGATTCCACCAACAATTGGGCCTGCAGTGTAGGCTGTGATAAGCAATGTCCTTTAATGAAAAGAACAGGTCGTCATGCGCTCACAGATAGCAAGAAATTTACGTGAAGACCCATTCTCGTAATGCGCAGGCAAACGGTTAGCTATATATTTTTTTTCTTTCTCATCGATTTGCCGTATGATGTTGGCACACTTTTCTGACTGGTAAGTCATTGATGAATCACTATAAAAAGCAAATAAAGCTATAAATAAAGGGATATTAAACCAATACTGAAGTCGTCCCACACTTTGCAATATATTTTATTTACTTAATTGGTCTTCTTTGCCTATAATATTAATCTACTGCACCTGTTGAAGTATTCTAAATTTTGACTCAGCATTCCATACTGTTCCTACCTGCCTGGGGGTGTCACCCCCTGAGCATATCATCGAGTGTGGTGCGCATCCCCCCAGTGACGCTACTGCCTCGACATGTGAGGAGGTTGGCCATCACTGTTGTAACATATTTGAGCATTTTCTTTTTGCCCTTTATGTCCCTTGAAATATGACTATATAATGATGGCACAATTACAGTGGTTGTCACCTTATTCTCAAGTGTCAGTTTTAAAGGTAGTTTCAAAATAAATTGTTACTGTTAAGCACAATGGGGGGAAAATGCTGCTAGAAAGTGTTTTAACAATGTTATACACTTTTGAGCACTAGATGGCAGCAGTGTATAACAAAATTGTTGCAAACATATGCATACTCTGAATCATTCCAATTCTAAAAATATACCAGAAATCACCAGTAAAATGTATATGCACTGTGAAGAAAGGCCCATATATGTTACATAATCAGTAATGCTATACCAATATATAATATAATATATTTTTTAAAGGGACATGATACCGAAATGTTAAGGCACTTGAAAGTGATGCAGCATAGATGTAAAAAGCTGACTAGAAAATATCTATGTATAAATGATGCAACAGAGTTTGCAAAACAGAGAGAGAGACTGCCTGTCTCTAAGAAAACTTGTGACCAAAACCCATTAACAAAAAGAATCAAATCAGTATATTTAAAATTGTCTCAGACAGCAACATTTAAACTCAAAAACTTTATTGGAGACAAGAAATTAGTCCAGCTGGACTTGTACACACGCACACACACACACACACTGATTAAAAATAGCTTGAACTCACAAACGTAATGTGATAATAAGTTTGTAATATGCATAAATCGAAAAAAGATGTGAAAATTGCAAGCACTCTTTAGGCAAAATTAAATTACCCTCTCATGAGGTATGACTTAGGATTGCAATATCAATTATATACTATGGATAGTTAACACTATAACGTTATTGCCTCAAATATTATACGCAAGTGTTGCTCCACTAGATGTTCAAAAAAGTAACGATAGGAGACATACACTGAGTTAATATAATCACTCGTTATCTATGCGGTAGATATTGTTACAGATTGTTATTGAACAGATTCTTAGCCACTTACGCAAATTGCACCATCTGATTTGTCTAAGCCACATATGTAGTAATATAAACAGTGGCCCTGTCAGTTATCAAAATGACTTACGAGATAACATATGGTCTAAATATAAATATCGTTTGTAAATAGATATTATTCAGGTAACTGAATCACTGTATTAATCATTAATATTGCATAGGATTAAGTGAAAATAAAATACTGTCCTAAGAAAAAAGTCTCTTCTATAGCGGAGACTGTGTTAACATTATCCTGAACTAGATTTGATTTCTTAATAAATTGGTAGTATCATTATATTAGTGAGTAAGCGTCTAAAAACAGAGAGGTACTATGACCTTGTGAAAGTGCTCCTGACGCGGGTTTCACATAATGCTTCTTCAGAGGGGTACGCGCCGGCCGAACTGAGCGGGTAATATCCAAATGTAAGACCCGACCAGATCCTTTGATTGGATCATCATAGTCTCATTCTCCATTTTGGATTGGTTAACATTTTTGAAACCAGTCAATGGTGGTATTCACTAGCGTCATTGTTTGCTAGGTAGAAACAGAAAGATGTCATGTCATATCAGTAGCTGCCAAGTGAATTAAAGTGATTGTTATCAAAATCGTCATGAATGTATTTCTTCTGGAATAAAGTCTGATCTAAGCCCATCAATGTAGTTGTTAGCTGACATAATTTTTAATTATATGAAATAAGAACGATATCCTGACCTATAAATACTAACAGAATATGTTGCATTTGAGAGTAGACATAGTTGCAATTGTCTAGGTAGGATAGAAGAGGTATTCTGTTAGTAACTAGAAAAGGAAATACATATAAGTAAAATATGTTTTGTTAGAATGTAAGCGTGTTACAATGATTTTTGATACATTTGTATCCAAAGCTATCTGAAACGTGATTGCAAGATTACTTACTGGATAATAGCTTTGTATTATTATACACGCTGTTATGACTGTCAAGTGAATAATATAAAAATTTACCCATAACAAAGTGTTTTTGAACGTCGTGAATGTGCTAGTAGTGCATTAACCAATAAGTGTAACTGGTCTAAAGTTAAACAAAAAATGAATACCAGAAGGAATATTTTTACATTGGTGAATTATACCTTTAACAAATATTTTTTTTAAATAAATTACACGAGGTAGAATTCAACTCAGTCAGTGTGAGTGAAATAAAATGTGCATATTTTAAACAAAAATAAAATAATAAAAATAAATATCCACCATAACCTTAAGGTGATAAAAAAATTATCGAATGACAAATTATAAGAGCATGATACATAGATCATGCATGTAAAGAGTAAAGTCTTGTTGCATTTATAAAAGATGCCATGACAAATAAGTAAAATGCTAGTTATAATCCACACAGAAATGAGTGGCCCTAAGTATTTTTACCCTTTCAAAATATCAGTTACTTATTCAGAAAAGGTAAATGTATGAGATGACCACGTTGGCACAAGTTTCTTTGCTACAAAAAGCTTTGGGCCAGACTGAAAACATTTTTATTCTATGAAGGGGCTCACTCCTTGTATATATCCACACACAGTAATGAGGGCCCAAAGGATTTTAATCCTTTTAAAATATCTGATTCCTTTTTAGAAAAAGGTCAAATATATGAGGTGACAAGGTTGTTACCAGTTTGTTTGCTTCAAAAAGCATTGGGCTGTCAAGGTATATGTATAGTTAATAAATATATATATTTTAATCATATATTTTAAGGTTAATAAATATATATATTTTAATCATATACTTGGCTAGTCTGTAGCAAATGGTTCAGAAAAACTGACTTCACTCATGTTCAGTTCTCCCCCCACTTAGTATGCAAAGTTATTCTAAACACACAAGTGAGGACAATAGAGCATTTGGTTTATTTGACTATGTGCAGAGTTTTATGGCTCTAAGACATTTGGTGATCAGAGAGAGGGTAAATCTAAATAACTGGATTCCTTTTTCAACTAAATTATCTTTCCAAACAAAGATAAGCATAGCACTGAAATTACAGGAAACCCCTTGATTATTTAGAGTAAATAGTCTGTGTTTTTAGTGGAGGATGTGCTCAAGGGTCCTCTGGAATTTCTCGCCTAAATCTTTGTGACTTCAAAAGAAGACATGTGCTAGCAGGCATGTGTGATGACAACAGTTCTATTTCACTGAATCTCTGACATTTGAAGATGTACTGCAGACATACGGCTGGGGGGAAGGTAACACACACAGTGGAAGCACATGGGTTACATTATAATTTCAAAGTTCACTGTTTAAAACAACTGTATTATATGCAAGTAGAATATACTTCAGCATTGCAAGAAAATGTATATTTTGGTGGATATGAGACTGTCTATTTGTGTGATGTTAAATATGAACACATGAATAGGGAAAATTGTGAACCTAAGTCATATGATTATGCACTAAATATTTATGAAATTTTAAATACATCTCTTGAAATAATAGTGAGATGGATATATGGAAGTCATTTTGATGTGATATGACTATACAATATTGATGTTTGATATCAAATTATAAATTTTCTGTTAGGCTAAATGAAATATAAATGCTAACAAGAGAAATTTACTAATGCAATAAATTATAATATGTTTAATAGGGAGAATTGAATTAACAATGTAGTTATTTTAATATAATATAATGTTAGACACATGATGTTTCATATCAAAATGATCAGAGAGGTGATGTGATACTGCCCCATCTGTGATTGATATTGTGAATGATTGATGCAGGAAGTTATGGTCTAATGAATAACCATTTCATAGAAATAATCATTGTATGGGATAACTGTTAGAAATGAGTAAATGTATTGCCGTGTTGTGTGTCACGCTGCCCCCGGTGTTATGATGTGAGAATTGCAGCCAAGAGATGTTTGGTTGTTGCAAGGATGCATCTCCTTGACAACATACATTCACAAGGTGAACCAATCAGAAGGGACAAGCGTAAGGGCCAATAACAAGAAGGTTCCGAAGGGCCACCCATATTTCTCACCAATGATTAAACAATATAAGTGGTAGGCACTTGCTAAACTGACTGAAACTGTTGCTTGGGATACAGTCAAACTATAAGCAAAGTGGGCCATACTTTCTCTGATCAATTGCTATTACACTTATCGTTATATGAGGTGGGACAAGTTTTGAAGCTGAATATCATCTGGTAAAGTATTGAAATTACGTGTGATGTTTTAAAATAAGATATATACATAGCCACTACAGTTAAATTACAACTGATAGATTGAAGAGAGCAATTTGTGTTTTAAACTGTATTTCATAGTCTTGAATAGCCCTTAGCTTGCCTTTTGTATGCAAAACATTTAAAGCAAACATTCATTGTTGCTGTATGTAGTAGACTTAAAGAAATAAATTGTATTTTAAAACTGGTATCCATAGCCCTGTATATTGCTAAACATATATCCTTAATGCTAAGTTGTTTTTATCTGTGCAAATATAGAGTTATAACTCAGAGTTTGGCTATTGGCACAAATAATATAAACAATTTCTGATGTTTTAATAGAAGTGTATATTGTACTATTGTTTTAAAAAATCACTGTTAAAACTGTACCAGTCTGGATGCCTAGTGGTTCATATTTTAATCTCATAGTGTTAACTGAATGAAAGGCTGCTGTGAGTAAGACTAACTTTAAGAATAGACTTTTATAAAGTTTGTATAGCATATTTTAATAGTTTTTAAATGTGTATAATATTGTTTCATATTCTGGTATTACAAATATATTCCAATGTGTTCATAGATATTAACTAATAAAAAGAATTCAGGTATTTATATTAATTTTATGGTTTCTAGTAGATGCATATTGATTGAGGGTTTATTTGTAAAGGATAATTATTAAATATATTGTGTTATAACCCTGCCATAAATTAACATATTATTTGGAGAGCACTACTGAGATTCTTATAAATATACTGACAGGGCCAGGGTGAGAACATGTTTATTCTATGGAGAGGTTCACGCCCTGTATATATCCACAAAGAAGTGAGTGGTCCAAAGGAGTTTAACCCTTTTAAAATACTAGTTACTTATTCAGAAATGTAAAAATATATGAGATGGCAACGTTGGCACCAGTTTGTTTGCTACAAAAAGCGTTGGGCCAGGCTGAGAACATATTTATCCTATGAAGGGGCTCACTCGCGGTATATATCCACATAGTAAAGAGTGGCCCAAAGGATTTTAAGCCATTTGAAATACCAGTTATTTATTTAGAAAAGGTCAAATATATGAAGTGGCAAGGTTGGCAATAGTTTTTGTTGCCATAGAAACAATTGGGCCAGGCTGAATACATGTTTATCCTATGTAGGGCTTCATGCCGTGTATGTATCCACGCAGAAAATAATGGCCCAAAGGATTTTAACCCTTTTAAAAAAAACTGTTACTTATCAGTTACTTATTCAGAAAAGGTAAAATATATGAAGTGTATATCAATGAGATAGGTATAGAACTGCCTTATTCATCAAATTCTGGTTCCATCTATAAACTATACACTCATATTCCTTAGGTGAGTGCAGGGAGTGCCCTAGTGGTTGGTATACAGTGTAATCCCAAAGAAAAAAGAAAACCACTATTTGGCACACACTTAAACACATAGATCCGCAGAAAGGGAGACAAAAAAATAAAACAACTTTTACTGTCAAATATTAAAATACAAATATTGGAGCATCTGGATTAAACACACTACAATTGTCAATTTTAAAATAAGACAATAATCGTTGAGGCTCTAAGTTTGCAAAATTAAGAAGATTCCAACACTGTCAGAGACCCATTGTAAGATGTCCCCCGAGATCCCTAAAAAACTACTGACTATGGTTTGGTGCTACCCACATAGGTGGGTGAAGGGTTGGGCTTATCAGACTATCTCTTGGTAGGCAGCTGCTTACAATTATTGTGCAAAGGGTACGGCTTGCAGTGCCTAAGATACGGAATTACCTGTATATCAATCACAGAAAGCACACAAATAAAGTATAACCATGTCCAGATTACTCACAGACAGGCGAACGCCTAACACACGTTTCACCTGGGCTTTCTTAGAGCCTCAACAATTTGACAGTAAAAGTTAAGTTTTATTTATTTTTTTGCTCTCTTTCTGCGGATCTACCTATGTGTTTAAATGTGTGCCAAATAGGGGTTTTCTTTTATCTTTTTTTTGTGATTACAAAAAATATGAAGTCACAAGGTTGTCACCAATTTATTTGCCATAAAGAGCATTGGGCCAAGCTGTTAACGTCTGATGTATGATGGGGTTCACGCCCTGTATATATATCCACATATAAATAAGTGGCCCACAGGATTTTAACCCATTTAAAATATCAGTTACTCAAAATTATGCCATGTTTTCCATCTGATTATTGCAATATAATATGATTTTTTTTTATAAAATGTAATTCTGTTTAGGTTTTTGGAAAGTGTATTTAATTTAAAATAAAAATAATGCTAGATATCGTTATTTTGCAAATTGCAATCAGTTGCAGAATAAGAAGCTGACTAAATAAGAAGACAACTTCAGCCTTGTACATTTTGCAGCTTTCTTGTTCTTAATGCTCATTAACAGTTAGGGTTGCCACCCAGCCGGTATTTTACCGGCACAGCCGGTAATCAGAGAGTAGGAGCCGGTGTCGGAATGAGTTAAATACCGGCAATGCTAAAGCCTTTTTTTTTTTAGTTTAAACCCAGTGACATCATTTTGTGATCGTCTATCTCATTAGATCTGCCTGAGGCTGCTGACAGTTGTGTCTGTCCAATAATTCAAATTTCCAAACCACCATGATGTGATAATTATCCATCCTTCTGCAGCTCAGCGCTATCTACGCGCGTGCATGTGTCTCGTGCCTGGCCTCGACTGTGGTGTGGCTGACTGGCTGTGCGCGTTGCTTCAAGTTCATTCAACATCAAAAAGACTTGCTGGTAAGTAGGATACTCACTGGCTGCTGAGGAGTCGAGACGAGTGGACAGGTTAATTAATAAACTATGCCAGTGTATCGTCTGCAGAAAGCGATTCCTGTTGTATCATTAATGGATTGATTTGCTTGTACCTCCCTAAAATAGGCATTGGGCATAAAAGAGACTTCTGAAATTACTGACAAAACGTTTTCAATTTTATTTTACTTTACCCAGGCTACAATTTATTGTAGCCTCTGCAAAGTAAAATACACTAGAAAAAGTTTTTGTCAGTAATTTCAGAAGTCTCTTTTATGCCCAATGCCTATTTTAGGGAGCTACAAGCAAATCAATCCATTAATGATACAACAGGAATCGCTTTCTTTGCACTTTGCATTCCAGACGATACACTGGCATAGTTTATTAATTAACCTGTCCAACCATATTAAGCAATGCCAAATCCCCTCCTTGTTAAAAAAAAACATCAATCTGCTGAGAACCCAGAACTCAGAGGAGGATGATATAACTGTACATTAATATATATAAAAATGTATAAACAGCCATAAATATTTATAGTTTTGTGTGTATTTTAAACACAGTGATAATTACAGTTACTACTGACAAACAGCCTTTGTAAAAAAATATTTCTATAAGTCCCTTGCAAAGTGATAATGCACAAGTACATTATTTAATCATATTTATTAATTGCAGTTTTTCAAGCTTAAAGGGACATTAAACCCCAAAATTTTCTTTCATGGTTCAGAGGGAGAATACCATTTTAAACAACTTTCTAATTTACTTCTATTATCTAATTTGCTTCTTTCTCTTGATATTCTTTCCTGAAAAGCATATCTAGATAGGCTCAGTAGCTTCGGATTGGTGGCTGCACATAGATGCCTCATGTGATTGGCTCACCCATGTGCATTGCTATTTCTTTAATAAAAGATATCTAAAGAATGAAGAAAATTAGATAATAGAAGTAAATTGGAATGTTGTTTAAAATTGTATTTTCTATCTGAATCATGAAAGTTTTTTTTGGGTTTAATGTCCCTTTAACTAAGAAAGGCTTTTTTTTGGTCCGGCTTTTTTCTGGCCATGCCCCTTTGTGGCCACGTCCACCCATGGCAGGTATTTTTTTTTAGTAAAAGGTGGCAACCCTATTAACAGTGGTTACTTTATAAATGACAGTCACAGTGGTTACCTTATAAATGACAGCCACAGTGGTTACCTTATAAATAACAATAACAGTGGTTACCTTATAAGTGACAGTCACAGTGGTAACCTTATAAATGACATTCACAGTGGTTACCTTGTATATGACCCTCACAGTGGTTACCTTATAAGTGACAGTCACAGTGGTAACCTTATAAATGACAGTCACAGTGGTTACCTTATAAATGACAGTCACAGTGGTAACCTTATAAATGACAGTCACAGCGGTTACCTTATAAATGACAGTCACAGTGGTAACCTTATAAATGACAATCACAGCGGTTACCTTATACATGACAGTCACAGCGGTTACCTTATAAATGACAATCACAGTGGTTTCCTTATAAATGACAGTCACAGTGATTACCTTATAAATGACAATCAGTGTTTACCTTATAAATGACAATCACAGTGTTTACCTTATAAGTGACAGTCACAGTGGTTACCTTATAAATGACAGTCACAGTAGTTACCTTATATATGACCCTCACAGTGGTTACCTTATAAGTGACAGTCACAGTGGTAAGTAACCTTATAAATGACAGTCACAGTAGTTACCTTATAAGTGACAGTCACAGTGTTTACCTTATAAATGACAGTCACAGTGGTTACCTTATAAGTGACAGTCACAGTGTTTACCTTATAAATGACAGTCACAGTGGTAACCTTATAAATGACAGTCACAGCGGTTACCTTATAAATGACAGTCACAGTGGTAACCTTATAAATGACAGTCACAGCGGTTACCTTATACATGACAGTCACAGCGGTTACCTTATAAATGACAATCACAGTGGTTACCTTATAAATGACAGTCACAGTGATTACCTTATAAATGACAATCACAGTGTTTACCTTATAAGTGACAGTCACAGTGGTTACCTTATAAATGACAGTCACAGTGGTTACCTTATACATGACAGTCACAGCGGTTACCTTATAAATGACAATCACAGTGGTTACCTTATAAATGACAGTCACAGTGATTACCTTATAAATGACAATCAGTGTCTACCTTATAAATGACAATCACATTGTTTACCTTATAAGTGACAGTCACAGTGGTTACCTTATAGATGACAGTCACAGTAGTTACCTTATAAGTGACAGTCACAGTGGTAACCTTATAAATGACAGTCACAGTGGTTACCTTATAAGTGACAGTCACAGTGTTTACCTTATAAATGACAGTCACAGTGGTAACCTTATAAATGACAGTCACAGCGGTTACCTTATAAATGACAATCACAGTGGTTACCTTATAAATGACAGTCACAGTGATTACGTTATAAATGACAATAAGTGTTTACCTTATAAATGACAATCACAGTGTTTACCTTATAAGTGACAGTCACAGTGGTTACTTTATAAATGACAGTCACAGTGGTTACCTTATAAATGACAGTGACAGTGGTTACCTTATATATGACCCTCACAGTGGTTACTTTATAAGTGACAGTCACAGTGGTAACCTTATAAATGACAGTCACAGTGGTTACCTTATAAGTGACAGTCACAGTGGTAACCTTATAAATGACAGTCACAGTGGTTACCTTATAAATGACAGTCACAGTGGTAACCTTATAAATGACAGTCACAGCGGTTACCATATACATGACAGTCACAGCGGTTACCTTATAAATGACAATCACAGTGGTTACCTTATAAATGAAAGTCACAGTGATTACCTTATAAATGACAATCAGTGTTTACCTTATAAATGACAATCACAGTATTTACCTTATAAGTGACAGTCACAGTGGTTACCTTATAAATGACAGTCACAGTAGTTACCTTATATATGACCCTCACAGTGGTTACCTTATAAGTGACAGTCACAGTGGTAACCTTATAAATGACAGTCACAGTGGTTACCTTATAAGTGACAGTCACAAAGTTTACCTTATAAATGACAGTCACAGCGGTTACCTTATAAGTGACAGTCACAGTGGTAACCTTATAAATGACAGTCACAGCGGTTACCTTATAAATGAAAGTCACAGTGGTAACCTTATAAATGACAGTCACAGTGGTTACCTTATAAGTGACAGTCACAGTGGTAACCTTATAAATGACAGTCACAGAGGTTACCTTATAAATGAAAGTCACAGTGGTAACCTTATAAATGACAATCACAGTGGTTACCTTATAAGTGACAGTCACAGTGTTTACCTTATAAATGACAGTCACAGTGGTAACCTTATAAATGACAGTCACAGTGATTACCTTATAAATGACAATCCGTGTTTACCTTATAAATGACAATCACAGTGTTTACCTTATAAGTGACAGTCACAGTGGTTACCTTATAAATGACAGTCACAGTGATTACCTTATAAATGACAATCAGTGTTTACCTTATAAATGACAATCACAGTGATTACCTTATAAGTGACAGTCACAGTGATTACCTTATAAATGACAATCACAGTGTTTACCTTATAAGTGACAGTCACAGTGGTTACCTTATAAATGACAGTCACAGTAGTTACCTTCTAAATGACAGTCACAGTGGTTACCTTATAAATGACAGTCACAGTGGTTACCTTATAAATGACAGTCACAGTGATTACCTTATAAATGACAATCAGTGTTTACCTTATAAGTGACAGTCACAGTGGTTACCTTATAAATGACAGTCACAGTAGTTACCTTCTAAATGACAGTCACAGTGGTTACCTTATAAATGACAGTCACAGTGATTACCTTATAAATGAAAATCAGCATAAACCACTGTGAATGAACATTAAGAACAAGAAAGCTGCAAAATGTTTCGATTTCAGAATGATTGTCTATAGGTTGTTTGTTACATTAAAGTTGATTTGAAAAGAAAAAAAAAAAAGCAAAGAAATAAAGAGCTTTGAGTGGAGGTCACATGTTTCCTGTCTAAGAGTGGAGCTCCAGTCTGCAGTTAGATCCTTCTCCAAAAATGGGAGAAAGAGACAATTTTCTTCAAGAGGTGACAAAAATGTGTAACGAAGCTAAAGAATTACCAGATGACAAGTTGCTTTTCACTTACAATGGGTTGCTATACCCCACTATAATGTGTAGACCGGCCACTTTTCAGGCATTGAAGTCTTTTGAGGCCAGAGAGGATGATCTACTGGTGGTAACTTATCCAAAATGTGGTAAGTAACATAACTGACATGCAAATGCTTTTTTTTCATACATACATGCTGGGTTATTTATTGATATATGCATTGTAAAGGGAGGTGTAACCATTATTTGTAAGATTTGACATATGAAAAAATAGTAAATAGAAAGACATTAAAGTATCATTTAAGTATCACCTTAAAAAGCTTTTAGTTAGGGCCATATATGTTACTGCTATACCAAAATATATATGTGTGTGTATTATATATTTTTTAAAGGGACATGATACCAATATTTTGAAGGGATGTACTAAAAGGAATGACAAGGGTGAATGACAAAATGGAATGCCAATAGACTTTAATAGGATGTAAAATTAAAAGTGTTGAAGCAACAAAACTATAAGACATATCAACTAGATATTTACCAGATATGTTCCCCAGGTACAGTAGCATATTCTGAAAGTGAGATTACATCAGATTATAGCTGTTTACTATGGCATGACAAGGGTGAATGACATAATAGAATGCCCATAGACTATAATGGGATTACATTTAAAAGTGCTATATAACCTAAAATATGTGACATATCAATTATATATATTTACCAAATATGTTTCCCAGGTACAGTAGCATATTCTGAAAGTGAGATTATAGCTATTTTCTATGGAATGACAAGGGTGAATGATATAATAGAATGCCCATAGACTATAATAGGATTATATTTAAAAGTGCTATAGGAACACAAATATGAGACATATCAAATAGATATTTACCAGATATATTCCCCAGGTACGGTAACATATTCTGAAACATTATGAGATTATGTCAGGTTATAGCTGCTTTCTATGGAATGACAAGAGTGAATGACAAGATGGAATGCCCATATACTATAATGGGATTACATTTAAAAGTGCTATAGAAACTAAACTATGATACATATCAAATAGATATTTACCAGATATGTTCCCCAGGTACAGTAGCACATTCTGAAAGTGAGATTACATCAGATTATAACTGCTTTCTATGGAATGACAAGGGTGAATGACTTAGTGGAATGCCCATAGACTATAATGGGATTACATTTAAAAGTGCTATATTAACTAAACTATGATACATATCAAATATATATTTACCAAATATGTTCCCCAGGTACAGTAGCATATTCTGAAAGTGAGATTAAGTGATATTATAGCTGTTTTCTATGGAATGACAAGGGTGAATGACATAATGGAATGCCCATAGACTATAATGGGATTATATTTAAAAGTTCTATAGAAACTAATCTATGATACATATCAAATATGTATTTACCATATATGTTCCCCAGGTACAGTAGCATATTCTGAAAGTGAGATTACATCAGATTATAGCTGCTTTCTATGGAATGACGAGTGAATGGCAAGATGGAATGCCCATAGACTATAATAGGATTACATTTAAAAGTGCTATATAAACTAAACTATGAGACATATCAAATAGGTATTTACCAGATATGTTCCCCAGGTACAGTAGCATATTCTGAAAGTGAGATTATGTGAGATTATAGCTGCTTTCTATGGAATAACAAGGGTGAATGACATAATGGAATGCCCATAGACTATAATGGGGATGCTTTTGAAAGTGCTATAGGAACTAAACTATGATACATATCAAATAGATATTTACCAAATATGTTCCCCAGGTACAGTAGCATATTCTGAAAGTGAGATTACATCAGATTATAGCTGTTTTCTATGGAATGACAAGATGGAATGCCTATAGACTATAATGGGGATACATTTAAAAGTGCTATAGAAGCTAAAATATGAGACATATCAAATAGATATTTACCAGATATGCTCCCCAGGTACGGTATCATATTCTGAAAGTGAGATTACGTCAGATTATAATTTCTTTCTAGGGAATGACATGGGTGAATGACAAAATGGAATGCCCATAGACTATAATGGGATTACATTTAGTGCTATAGCAACAAAAATATGAGACATATTAAGTAGATTTTTACCAGATATGTTCCCCAGGTACAGTAGCATATTCTGAAAGTGAGATTATATCAGATTATAGCTGCTTTCTATGGAATGACAAGGGTGAATAACAAAATTGAATGCCTATAAACTATAATAGGATTACATTTAGTCCTATATATATTTGAGTTTTTGGCCATTTTTTTGACCGTCTTTCACAGTATATCACCTTTTATTGCACGTGTATACGTTTGTTACTGGTATCCTAACCGGATATCTATTTAGACAATTGCACTATTTGATCTTTTGAGATTGTCTCTTCTATTAGTGTATTCATCATTTGCACTATATATCTATTACATTGTATAACAATTGTATATTATGTATTTCTATACATTGAATCTGATTGTATTGTATATTATCTGAATAGTTTTTGACTATATATATATATATATATATATATATATATATATATATATATATATATATATATATATATATATATATATATAATCCTGAGTCACTCTTTTTTTTTTTTTTAAGAAAATGTTTATATAAGTTTCTAATATAAATAAATTGTTTTAAGTATTTTTGAGACTACCAGTTTCTAAACTGTATTGCCTATATAGCAAGACCACTGTAGGTGTTATATTTTATTATATATATTAATAGATAAACCATTGAAAATATCACCCTCCTTTTCAGTCAGCTTTGTCCCGGAATTATCCTGTTTATATATACTTTAGCCAACCTTGGCGCTCCTATTCCCTTTTTCGTTACTTTGAATCCAAGATCCAGTTAGGGGGTCTTATATAGTGTAGCCTGTGTGTAGTGCAGTTTACTTACATCATTAACTATTGATAGTTTGTATTTTGTCTGCCGGATAGCCTTTTACGTGTTCTTATATTTTTAATCATTAGTGTTTTATTTGCTTTGCAATGTTTTTATATTACTGAATTTTTTACATTGTACCCCTTTTACAGTGTTACTTAATACATGCTTGTATGTGTATAGCTATATAAGTAGTGTCCAATAGCTAGGTATAGGCCTTCTTAGCACTTTATGCATTATATCACATATCGCTATGACAGCTGCTTGGGAGGATTTCATTGGCGTTCAGTAGCCAATCATTAAGTGACACGTAGTCAGCCAATCAGACGCTGTAACGTACCTGACCTTTGACAGCCCGCTGAATTCAAAAGGTTCCAACCAGTTTGTTGATACATCACCTCTTGACAAAATCGGGTCGGATCCCGATGAAACGCGTTGAGGAACTATATCGTAGTCACATGAGCTCCAGACACAGGCTATTACAACTTTGAGTAGCCCCGCACCTCCAAGTCTTCACGGCGTACCGGTTGCGCTTAGACTGTAGGAAGGACCGAGTGGCACAAGTCAACGCTCATCTGGCCTGCAACAGAGTTTCTGTGGTGATATGCACTATATGCTTTGTTGTTTTTAATTCCTGTACGTATATTTTTTACGTGCACTTTACAATTTGTATTAAATACTTTTACTCTTAGAGTGGTTTGCGCTCTCTGTTTTTGTTTTACGAGTTCCATTTGGGAGGGGGATCACAGTCCTTTCAGTATAATAAGAGCAGCATCCATTGACAACATTTTCTGAGGCCACCGCTTGGAATTGTCCACACCGCTTTCCAGGGACATATATACTTTTTCCTCTGCTTCCATCATATGCAGGAATTTACATACCAACAGGGGTGATGCACACTTTTCTGATCTGGTTATAAGTATACAGGTCACTCTGAAGTTTTACCCTATATTCTCTGTATTATATAGTGTACATACAACTATTCACCACTTACTTTCTATGATATTTTAATATGTTGGTTCTATATCTGTTATGAAATACTTTATGTGATAACTGGAAAGCGCAGTTTATATATATACTTGTTCCATGTAATCCCTTTATAGTCTATGGGCATTCCATTTTGTCATTCACCCTTGTCATTCCATAGAAAGCAACTATAATCTGACGTAATCTCACTTTCAGAATATATGGTACTGTACCTTTGGAACATATTTGGCAAATATCTAGATGATATGTCTCATATTTTCGTTGCTATAGCACTTTTAAATGTAATCCCATTATAGTCTATGGGCATTCCATTTTGTCATTCACCCTTGTCATTCCATAGAAAACAGATATAATCTGACAAAATCTCACTTTCAGAACATGCTACTGTACCTGGGGAACATATCTGGTAAATATCTATTTGATATGTCTGATATTTTGTTGCTATTGCACTTTTAAATGTAATCCCATTAAAGTCTATGGGCAATTTATTTTGTCATTCACCCTTGTCATTCCATAGAAAACAGCTATGATATGATGTAATCTCACTTTCAGAATATGATACTGTACCTGTGGAACATATCTGGTAAATATCTAGTTGATATGTCTCGTATTTTCGTTGCTATAGCACTTTTAAATGTAATCCTATTATAGTCTATGGGCATTCCATTTTGTCATTCACCCTTGTCATTACATAGAAAGCAGCTATAATCTGATGTAATCTCGCTTTCAGAATATGCTACTGTACCTGGGGAACATATATGGTAAATATCTAGTTGATATGTCTCATATTTTTTTTTTTGCTATAGCACGTTTAAATGTAATCCTATTATAATCTATGGGCATTCCATTTTGTCATTCACCCTTGTCATTCCATAGAAAGCAACTATAATCTTATGTAATATCACTTTCAGAATAAGCTACTGTACTTGGGGAACATATCTGGTAAATATCTATTTGATATGTCTCATAGTTTAGTTTCTATAGCACTTTTAAATGTAATCCCATTATAGACTATGGGCATTCCATCTTGTCATTCCATAGAAAGCAGCTATAATCTGATGTAATCTCACTTTCAGAATATGCTACTGTACCTGGGAAACATACCTGGTAAATATCTAGTTGATATGTCTCATAGTTTTGTTGCTTTAACACTTTTAAGTTTACATCCCATTAAAGTCTATGGGCATTCCATTTTGTCATTCACCCTTGTCATTCCATAGAAATCAACTATAATCTGACGTAATCTCACTTTAAGAATATGCTACTGTACCTGGCGAACATACCTGGTAAATATCTAGTTGATATGTCTCATAGTTTTGTTGCTTTAACACTTTTTTAATTTTACATCCCATTAAAGTCTATGGGCATTCCATTATGTCATTCACCCTTATCATTCCATAGAAAAGAGCTATAATCTAACTTAATCTCACTTTCAGAATATGATACTGTACCTGGGGAACATATTTGGTAAATATCTATTTGATATGTCTCATATTTTAGTTTCTATAGCACTTTTAAATGTAATCCCATTATAGTCTATGGGCATTCCATTATGTTATTCACCCTTGTCATTCCATAGAAAGCAGCTATAATCTGAAGTAATCTCACTTTCAGAATATGCTACTGTACCTGGGGAACATATCTGCTAAATATCTATTTGATATGTCTCATATTTTTGTTGCTATAGCACTTTTAAATGTAATCCCATTATAGTCTATGGGCATTCCATCTTGTCATTCACCCTTGTCATTCCATAGAAAACAGCTATAATCTCATTTAATCTCACTTTCAGAATATGCTACTGTACCTGGGGAACATATCTGGTAAATTTCAAGTTGATATGTCTCATAGTTTTGTGGCTTCAACAGTTTTAATTTTACAGGCCATTAAAGTCTATGGGCATTACATTTTGTCATTCACCCTTGTCATTCCATAGAAAGCAGCTATAATCTCATGTAATCTCACTTTCAGAATATGATACTGTACCTGGGGAGCATATCTGGTAAATATCTATTTGATATGTCTCATAATTTAGTTTCTATAGCACTTTTAAATGTAATCCCATTATAGTCTATGGGCATTCCATCTTGTCATTCACTCCTGTCTTTCCATAGAAAGCAGCTATAATCTGAAGTAATCTCACTTACAGAATATGCTACTATACCTGGGGAACATATCTGGTAAATATCTATTTGATATGTATCATAGTTTAGTTGGTATAGCACTTTTAAATGTAATCCTATTATAGTCTATGGGCATTCCATTATGTCATACACCCTTGTCATTCCATAGAAAGCAGCTATAATCTGATGTAATCTCACTTTCAGAATATGCTACTGTACCTGGGGAACATATATGGTAAATATCTAGTTGATATGTCTCATAGTTTTCTTGCTTCAACACTTTTTTAATTTTACATCCTATTAAAGTCTATGGGCATTCCATTTTGTCATTCACCCTTGTCATTCCTTTTAGTACATCCCTATTTTGAAGCACTTGAAAAAGTGATGCAGCATAGCTGTAAAAAGCTGACTAAAAAATATCACCTGAAAATCTCTATGTAAAAAAGCAAGATATTTTACCTTGCTTTTACAGTGAGATTTGGCTTCTGAGGATATTGTGAGGTAAAATGTCTTCCTTTTTTTGCATAGAGATGTTTAGGTGATATTTTCTTGTCAGATTTTTACAGCTATGTTGCACAGTGGGACAGAGCTCAGAAATAGGGATTGTCCTCTCAAATACAAACAGTTGGGAGGTCTGGTATAGGTTTTCGTAAGGCTAAGCAGAGTACGTACACATTTTAGTCACATTTTCTGCAGCTGGTCACATGCAGGTTATGAAGTAAGCTTTTTCTAAATATTTAAAGCAGCGTGTGTAATTAAAAACACTTATATCAGTTAGGTGATTGCAAAATGGCTTAAAGGGGTATTATACCCACATGCTAAAGCACTTGAAAGTGATTCAGAATAGCTGTAAAATGCTGACTAGAAAGTATCACCTGAACGTCTCTATGTAAAAAAGGAAGATATTTTACCTCACAGTTTCCTCAGAAGCCATATCGCATACTAAAGGGACTTTAAGCAGTCAATCAGGATGCTAGTCCTGGGACTTGCAAGGGAGCGTGCATCTGACGTGCAGCACATTCATGTTATTTCCCTCCTTAGTTCAGGAAGTTTACTATAAAATCTTACAAGATTTCAGTGAAATCTCACGACACAGTAAAGCAAAACATGACCTAAGCATCGCTGATGCTGATTGGCTTTTTTTTTTAACTGCAGCTGGACAGTAGCTGAAGAATAACTGTTCACCCACAACACTTACATTTGTAAGCTGAAGGCATTTTGAGGTAAAATATCTTCCTTCCTTTTTTACATAGAGATTTTCAGGTGATAGTTTCTTTTAATTACCTGGCCCCCTATATCATGCGACAGCCATCATCAAATCACAGACTTACATATGTACAGTATATATAGGAGCTTGTGCTTTGGAAAGTGTGTGTAAAAAGAAAAAAAAGCAGTCTATTATTTGTTAATGAAAATATACTGGAACATTGTTTTCAATAATTGCATTCGCTGAATGATGAAGGATCAATTTTAAATGTATTGCAATGAACAGTACATTTAAAAATAATGAGCCCATATGATTTTAATTAAGGGAAATAGAACAGCAAATAGAACAGCACTAGTATATAAATAGTTTTTGCTGTAAAATACCAATGAAAATTGTTCTAGTACCATTCTCCACAGAGGTTGGATTGCCTCTGTCATACTTAAAGGGACATGGAAAATTACATGTTCATGATTAAGAGCATTGTCTCTCAATTTTGGTCTTCTGGATCCCTAACATGTATGATATCTGAACTAGAGCACAGATGAAATATTTAGCTGATGGGTGAGAACAGGTTAATAACCATGGTTACTGATCAGCTGATTATTTCACATGTGCTCTAGTTCAGATATCATGAAAATTTGGCCTATTAGGGGTCTTGAGTACTTGACTTAATTTTGTAATTCTTTATTTGAAAAAGCAGGAATTTATGCTAAGAAGCAGGCCCATTTTTGGTTCAGCATCTGGGTTGCGCTTGCTGGCTGGTGGCTAAATGTACAGCCCTACATGTAGCCCCTCACATTTTTTTCATAAAAAAAAAAAACACAAGAGGAAAAATTAAAAAAAAATTCCACAGTTTGTTTTTAATTTCATATCTTTTCCACTGTCCACCTGTTAAAAATGGGAGACAGAGGCAAATTTTTACAAGAGGTGACAACATTTTATAATAAAGCTAAAGAATTACCAGATGACAAGTTGCTTTTCACTTACAATGGGTTGCTATACCCCACTATAATGTGTAGTCCGGCCACATTTCAGGCAATGACTTCCTTTGAGGCCAGAGAGGATGATATACTGATGGTAGCTTATCCAAAATGCAGTAAGTAACGTAACTGACATGCAAAAGCGCTTCTTTTTCAGATATACATGCTGGGTTATTTATTGATATCTCAGTTGTAACCATTATTTGTAAGATTTGACATATGAGTAAATAGGAAGACATGAAAAGAATTGGTAGTCGGGGGTGGAGCGTGCAGGTGTCTTTGATGGCTGCACCTCTCTAAAGCTACTGGCACGGTTCGCTTGAAAACCGCCACTGACCTGCTTATTTGCCCCAAAAACAGCACAAAACAAGCAGGGGAATACTCTGAGCCTTCAGCATTCACCCTAGCTGATCGATGACTTTTGCTCAGCCGCTGCAATGACTGCCGACACTACTGCCTGCCATGCACAAGGTTGCAACCTTACCACTGTGAACAAGCGTCTCACTTCAACCCTTTGATAAAGCCCGGACCCTATCGGACCTCTCGCAACACACCCAGAGGGAGAGCTACATACAGGCACAGGCCCTGCATCGTGTCCACTGCCTACATCCTCACTACGTGGCTGTGGCGCACTTACGAGCAACACATGAAAAAACTCTCTTGCTGCACTCCAAGATGTCAATAACCGTGTGAACCTACGATACCTCTACACAATATCAAGTATCATGTAAGTTAAGCTGAAAAATAGGATTTTTTTCTACCTTAATTCCGATTGGCTGATAGAATTCTATCAGCCAATCGGAATTGAAGGGACGCCATCTTGGATGACGTCATTTAAAGGAACCTTCATTTAGTCGTCGGCCGTCGTTAGAAGAGGATGCTCCGCGTCGGACGTCTTGAAGATGGACCCGCTCCGCGCCAGATGGATGAAGATAGAAGATGCCGTCTGGATGAAGACTTCTGCCCTTCTGGAGGTCCACTTCTGCCTGGTTGGGTGAAGACTTCTGGAGGTCCACTTCTGCCCGGTTGGGTGAAGATGTCTCACGGTAGGGTGATCTTCAAGGGGTTAATGTTAGTTTTTTTTTAAGGGGGGATTGGGTGGGTTTTAGAGTAGGGTTGGTTGTGTGTGTGGTGGGTTTTAATGTTGGGGGGGGGTATTTGTACTTTTTTTTTTTTTACAGGTAAAAGAGCTGATTACTTTGGGGCAATGCCCCGCAGAAGGCCCTTTTAAGGGCTATTTGTAATTTAGTGTAGGGTAGGGCTTTTTTTTATTTTTGGGGGCTTTTTTATTTTGTTAGGGGGATTAGAGTAGGTGTAATTAGTTTAAAAATCTTGTAATTATTTTATTTTCTGTTATTTAGTGTTTGGTTTTTTTCGTACGTTAGATAATTTTATTTAATTGTAATTAATTGTATTTAATTTATTTATTTAATTATAGTGTAGTGTTAGGTGTAATTGTAACTTAGGTTAGGTTTTATTTTACAGGTAAATTTGTCTTTATTTTAACTAGGTAGTTTTATTAAATAGTTAATAACTATTTTAATAACTATTGTACCTAGTTAAAATAAATACAAAGTTGCCTGTAAAATACAAATAAACCCTAAGATAGCTACAATGTAACTATTAGTTATATTGTAGCTATCTTATGGTTTATTTTATCGGTAAGTATTTAGTTTTAAATAGGAATAATTTTGTGAATTGTAGTAATTTTATTTAGATTTATTTAAATTATATTTGTTAGGGGGTGTTAGGGTTAGGGTTAGACTTAGGTTTAGGGGTTAATAACTTTATTATAGTGGCAGCGACGTTGGGGGCGGCAGATTAGGGGTTAATAAATGTAGGTAGGTGGCGGCGATGTTAGGGCCGGCAGATTAGGGGTTAATAATATTTAAATAGTGTTTGCGATGCGGGAGTGCAGCGATTTAGGGGTTAATATATTTATTATAGTGGCGGCGATGTCCGGTTCGGCAGATTAGGGGTTAAAATATTTATTTTATTGTTTGCGATATGGGGGGGCCTCGGTTTAGGGGTTAATAAGTAGTTTATGGGTGTTAGTGTACTTTTTAGCACTTTAGTTAAGAGTTTTATGCTGCGGCGTTGTAGTGTGAAACTCTTAACTACTGACTTTTAAATGCGGTATCGGTCTTGACAGGAGAGGCTGTACCGCTCACTTTTTGTCAGACTCGTAATACCGGCGCTATGCAAGTCCCATTGAAAATATAGGATACGCAATTGACGTAAGTGGATTTGCGTTATTTTCGAGTCTGGCCAAAAAAGTGAGGGATACACCTGTACCTTCAAGACTTGTAATACCAGCGGGCGTCAAAAAGCAGCGCTGGGACCCGCAAGACTCGTAATCTAGCCATAAGTTTGTTCACACTAATGTTACATTTGTTATTCTTTAGGTTACGCACTAGGCCTACTTGACAATAATGCTCTTTTTATCTCCTTAGAGAATCTTGATATTAGTGTTGAAATTGTTGAATTGCATGGCTCCCCTTTTTTCTGTTTATTCTTGTTATTGAAATTTGTTTTGTAATACCAGTGGCGGGTTTTCTCAAGCCGTGCTTTGCCCCCTACTGTATTTCTCCATACTTTCTTTGTTTTTCTTTTTTTTTTCTTTTTCTTTTCCACCACTTTACCCTATACACAAAATATATTATCCAATTTGTTCTTTAGCTCACTTCCATTATAACTTAAACTCGACCAACACTTGGCTGCAGACTACTACCCCATTAGTTCACCCTTCCCTACACTTAGGCTGGTTACTCATACTACCACCTGCTCATTTATTACCAATTCATTTTTCCCCTTCTAACTGCAAACCCATCAAATTAGCACCCCATTGGAACCCCTCATGAACACCCCCTCATCATTAGCCACTCTCACTATTGCCACCCAAAACGTCAAAGGCTTTTTATTTCCAGAAAAACGCTATATCGCTTTCCACGACTTTTACAAAAAGTGAGTTTATATACGGTTAGCCCAAGAAACTCACTTTAAAAAGTCCAATGAGCCCAAACTACCAACATTCTATTTTGATCAACACTTCATTTGCTCAGGCCATAGTAGGAAAAACGGTGGAGTATCTAATTTAGAAAAGGCACCTCATATGAACTCTTACAACAGTTCCCAGATACTGAAGGCAGAATATTAATCATTATGGGTCTGTTCTATGGTAGACCACTTACAATAGAAAACATATAAGTGCCTAATCGCCCCAATTCGTCTTTCTTCCACTGAGACCTCAATCAACTTATCGATATCTCTAAACATCCAATTTTTATTGGAGGCGATTTTAATATCCCCATTAACCCAATAACTGACGCCTCCTCAGGGAAATCATACATTGGTAATAAACAAGTCAAAGCTAATGGCAAGCATTACACACTCTTCCATTATTCGACACATGGCGTATCACACATCCTACTGTTAGAGATTATAAAAAAAATTTCCAACCCACAACGCTCCTACACAAGCTTGGACTACATAAAGTGTGACCAATCTACCTTATCCTCACTCATAGATTCTAAAAGTAGTCACACAGTATGGTCCAAACATAGTGATATACTTATATCCTTTAAATGGTCCACAAAAACATCCAACCGCCCAAATTGGAGGCTCAATGACCTCATCTTTCAGATGATAACAGATATCACAAAGAAAACCAATGAATTCTTTACTTTAAATATCTCCTCTGACACTTCTGTGTCCAATAACTGGGAAGCTTACAAATGCTATATACGAGGGGAACTCGTAAAACACACCAAGAGACAACGCCAACAAAGAACGACCTATTATAACACTCTCACTACTAAACTTACACAATCCGAACTAGCTCATAAGCAAAATCTGCAGTCCCCTCAACACTATGCAGACCTGGGAAGACCTGAGCAAATATCTCATTAAAAACGCCCATCTGCGACTAAATTCTTTACCGAAAGCAATAAGACAGGACGTATGCTAGCTAGATCCCTTAAAAAGAAGAAATTTAAAACGTTTATAAAAAACGTCAAAGGACCCTCAGGCAATACCCTCACTGATAGCACAGCCATTGTCAATGAATTTGCCAACTACTACACCTCCTTATACAATTAACAGACACCAGACCCTAGTACTAAAACAAGCTTAATTATTGATTACCTCGCTCATGTCCACCTACCGTCTCTAACAGCTGAAGACTGTTTCATATTCAGGGAGACTTAGCAGCCATCAAAGCCCTACCACCAGGTAAAGTCCCAGGCCCAGACAGCTTCACTCCAAAATACTACCACCTGTTCACACCTCAATTGTGCCCTCATCTTCTTGAGCTATATATCAATCGATTGATTAGACCAGCAGCTTTTCCCAACACTTTCTCGAGGTGCCAATATCGGTAATCCCCAAGCCCGGTAAACCTTCTGATAACTATCGTCCAATCTCCTTACTAAATATAGACATCAAGTTATTACACTAAGATATTAGTTAACCGTTTAAATAAAGTACTGCCATATTTGATTCACACAGAGTAGGTCGGCTTCATCCCAGGCAGGACAACTCTATCCGTGTACTCCAAACCCTTTATACAGCTACTAACAGAAATCTTCCCATAATTATGCTTTTTACTGATGCTGAGAAGGCCTTTGACAGGGTGGACTGGGAGTTTATGTGGCCGGCCCTGTCGAAGTTTGGCTTCTCTCCAATACTTGTTAATAGAATCAAAGCCCTCTACGCCAACCTGTCAGCCATTGTACATGCAAATAACACGTCCTCCTAAATTCCCCATAAAAAACGGCACCCGAAAAAAGGCTGTTCTCACAGTAGAGACTAGTAAAAATGTAATTTACATATTGTAAGCATTTCTGATTAATCGGGCCAAATTCCATTCCTTTTAATATTTGGTTTAGATCTGATGCATGTGGCATGCATCAGATCTTACCCAAATATTAAAGAATGGAATTCGGCCCGATTGATCAGAAATGCTTACTATATGCAGATTACATTATTTTTACCATTCGATTCCCACTTATATCTATTCCCTCTCTCTTGAAAGAACTTGACACATATAAAAAAGTTTCAAACTTTTCCATCAACATGGACAAATCAGTCCTCCTACTTATCTATCTGCTTGAAAATGAAACCACCTATCTAACGCAAAACTCCAACTTCTCGATCAAGAACTCTTTACACTATCTAGGCATAAACTCCCAACACGTCAGACTTATATAATCTCAACTATCTCCCCTTAAAAGTGGAACCCTGCAAACTCTTAGATACCTGGCACAAGCAAAGCCATCTTTCTTGGATAGGCTGAGCGAACACAGTCAAAATGACTCTACTTCCAAATTATTTATACCTTTTCCAGGTTCTTCCCCTTGACCTGCCTATTTAATATTTACCGCCACAACAGAAAATGATAGAAACTTTTATATTGTCCTACCCCAGGACAAGAATCTAAAATTACACTACTTAATAAAGATGATGGTGGTCTAGGGATCCCCAACCTGACCAGTTACTTTCGAGCAGCTCACCTAGCTCGTATAATGGCTTGTAACCACTCCATACCATCTAAAACCTGGGTCCAAGTTGAAGCTTCTCTTATAAAGACACCCCATATGTTGGATCCCCATAAAGTATAGACCTTCATTATGCAAATCCAACTATTATATAGCAAGCTTACTTAGAATATGGTACAAAACCATCCAACTCCATAGAACTGTTAAACAACCTGCTCTTTATACAATCAGAACTACTACAACTACCAGCGTTATCTGACCGACCCTGTACTTTACCAAGCATCCTACTATTTTAGGATGGACTATTTCGAACCCAAGCTCCCACATCTGGTGGTTCTGCCCCCCTTCTTAAACCCTACTGGGAAACCGTTATCACCCACATCAATTATATACTGGGATCCACACTGGAACTCCATCTTTCAATGATAATCCTGAATAACCTGCCAAAAATTCCATGTCAGTACTGTAGAAAACGGTTTCAATGCATGCTAAGATGTGCCAAATGATAGTTCCTACGCCCCAGATGTGGCTACAAGAAGTAGATCATGTCCTATCCTTAGAAAAACAATCACTATAGCTTCCAGGGTAAATCAGATTAAATTCTAGACATTATATTCATATGGGAACAGAAAACATTAAAATAAACAAACCTCATCACAATCTCCAACATAGGTATTTCCATTAATCATATCATCTACAGTAATTATAGAATTAACCAGCTCATATACTTCTCATTCCTTCTTCTACCTTCCCTTATTCTTTCTCCCCTCCATTCCTACCCCTTGACCCCTCCCCTGCTTCTTTCAGTCTACTTCACTCACAATCCTTATTGAATGTCACTATTTATTATTAGCTAACTTGTATTCATAATATGTTGCACGAAAATGCTATATTAAGAGGTACTCAACCCTAACGTCTCTTTATATATCCTTTTGTAAAGACAGCTCTCACCTCATTACAGAGACTTATGTTATATTCCTGATAAGTATGACTGTTCTACTTGTTCTTTCTCTCCCTTGTTTCAACTACTTTAATTGTACGATGATGTTATCGCTATATTGTTGAAAAATGTAATAAAGATATTTAAATGGAAAAAAAGGACATGGTATTATCTGATCTGTTCTGCTGAAAAAAAAAATCTTTTTTTTTTCCCCCCCGGTAGTTTCACATTAAAGGAATATGAAACCCAAAATTTTTCTTTTGAGATTCAGACAGAGGATAACATTTTAAAATAGTTTCCAATTTAGTATTATCAAATTTTCTTTGGGCTATATTACAAGTGGAGAGCTCCACTTGCGTGCAAGCGACATTAGTGCTCCACTTTGTAATACCAGTGGACGATAGTGTGCGCTGGTATGACAAGTAAATCACAATGCAAACGCAAGCTCGTGTTCGCACTGCTAGGAAGCATTGCGCTCACAACAGCGTACTTCCGTAGGCACCTATGGGAGCCTCGTTCTGATGCCGTCAGAGACATGCAAGCGATATTAGTGCTCCACTTTGTAATACCAGTGTACGTTAATGTGCGCTGGTATTGCAAGTAAATTGCAATGTAAATGCGAGCTCGCGTTCAAATCGCTAGGAAGCATTGTGCTCACGGGAGTGTGTTTCCATATGCTCCTATGGGAGCCTCGTTCTGATGCAGTCAGAAATGGCATCAGAACCTTGCGCAGCGAATATACATATATGTTTATGTGTTAATATGTGTATATTCACATATTAACACATAAATATATATGTATGTAAGCATATACATATATATATTTACACTGCGGTCTATGGGAACACACAGTTCCCATAGACCACAATGTAAAGGTACTTTTCAGTGCTGTTATTTTTCAAACACCCCATTCCCACCAACTTTGAAGTCCCAAAACTGCCTAGTGTAGTGATTGTTTTCTGATGCCGTCTCTGATGAAGAACGAAGCTCTCATAGGAGCCTATGGAAGCAGGTTCTAGTGAGCGCAATGCTTCCCAGCAGTACGAACATTGCTGTGAACTTGTAATACATTAGCGTGCGCTGGTATTACACAGTGGAGCGCAAATATCGATTTCATGAAAGGCAACAAAATAGGCAACAAAGTTAAAAAGTTTTTTTATTAGTTTATAGGTAAAATTAATCATTTGGATTTCTATTAGTTTATTCAATTATAACATGATATACAATGGAAAATGATGATGTTTTCTTCTCTCTTCGTTATATTGAAATACAACTTTGTTCTTTGAGAAGGTCATATCGTTAATTGATACAAAAGCAATACAACTAGGACTTCTACAGGAAATATATAAAATGTACATCACAACATATTGTGTTTTGCTTTTCTAAATGTATTGTTATTGTTTTCTATATTTTATTGTATCTGTCTGTAAAATATAAGATATTACTATGGTTATAATCTAATATTGTAAAGTGTTTTTGACCTTCAATAAAGAAAATGTAAAATTAAAAATTAAATTATAAATAAATAAAGAGATAAAGTCCAAACTAATCTCAAAAAAATAAATACAATTTTAACCCCTTAAGGACAAGGCCATTTTTCAATTTCTTTCCCTTAAGGACCAGGGCTATTTTTAAATTTCTGCGGTGTTTGTGTTTAGCTGCAATTTTCCTCTTACTCATTTACTGTACCCACACATATTATATACCGTTTTTCTCGCCATTAAATGGACTTTCTAAAGATACCATTATTTTCATCATATCTTATAATTTACCATAAAAAAATTATAAAATATGATGAAAAAATGGAAAAAAACACACTTTTTCTAACTTTGAACCTCAAAATCTGTTGCACATCTACAACCTCCAAACAACACCCATGCTAAATAGTTTCTAAATTTTGTCCTGAGTTTAGAAATACCCAATGTTTACATGTTATTTGCTTTTTATGCAAGTTATAGGGCAATAAGTATAAGTAGCACTTCGCTATTTCCAAACCATTTTTTTTTTCAAAATTAGCGATAGTTACATTAGAACACTGATATCCGTCTGGAATCCCTGAATATCCCTTGACATGTATATATTTGTTTTTAGTAGACATCCCAAAGTATTGATCTAGGCCCATATTGGTATATTTCATGCCACCATTTCACCACCAAATGCGATCAAATAAAAAAAAATCGTTCACTTTTTCACAAACTTTTTCACAAATATTAGGTTTCTCACTGAAATTATTTACAAACAACTTGTGCAATTATGGCACAAATGGTTGTAAATGCTTCTCTGGGATCCCCTTTGTTCAGAAATAGCAGACATATATGGCTTTGGCGTTGCTTCTTGGTAATTAGAAGGCCGCTAAATGCCGCTGTGCACCAGATTTGTATTAGGCCCAGCAGTGAAGGGGTTAATTAGGTCGCTTGTAGGGTTAATTTTAGCTTTAGTGTAGTGTAGTAGACAACCCAAAGTATTGATCTAGGCCAATTTAGATATATTTCATGCCACCATTTCACTGCCAAATGCGATCAAATAAAAAAAAATGTTCACTTTTTCACTAACTTTGGGTTTCTCACTGAAATTATTTACAAACAGCTTGTGCAATTATGGCACAAATGGTTGTAAATGCTTCTCTGGGATCCCCTTTGTTCATAAATAGCAGACATATATGGCTTTGGCATTGCTTTTTGGTAATTAGAAGGCCGCTAGCCGCTGCGCACCAAACTTGTATTATGCCCAGCAGTGACGGGGTTAATTATGTAGCTTGTAGGGAGCTTGAAGGGTTAATTTTAGCTTTAGTGTAGAAATCAGTCTCCCACCTGACACATCCCACCCCCTGATCCCTCCCAAACAGCTCTCTTCCCTCCCCCACCCCACAATTGTCCCCACCATCTTAAGTACTGGCAGAAAGTCTGCCAGTACTAAAATAAAAGTTGTTTTTTTTTTTTTTTTTCATTATTAAAAAAAAAAAAAAAAAAAAAAGATATTCTGCTGTGTAGGATCCCCCCTTAGCCCCCAACCTGCCTGATCCCCCCCAAAGAGCTCTCTAACCCTCCCCCCACTAACTATTAGCCACCATTTTGGGTACTGGCAGCTGTCTGCCAGTACCCACTTTGCAAAATAACTTTATTTTTATTTTATAAACCTAACTTTTTCTGTAGTGTAGCTGCCCCCCTCCATACCCTACACCCTCCCCCTCCCAGATCATTCCCAGATCACCCCAGATCACCCCTCTTCTGCACCCGCCACCCTCTCTCAGCAAAAACAAAATCCCCAGCAAGTTCAGCAACTGCCTTAGATTGCGGGTGCGCGCGCACAGGCGCATGCGCGCGCACCCGCCCCTCACCTCCAGCACGCGCTCCCGTGCGCACCCGGCATAGAGGACAGCCGGAAGGAAGTTCCCAAGTGATGGGCCGCCCACCCACCTCCCCTTCAATAGCTCCCACCCACCAACGATCGGCACCATCACTAGCCGATGCAGAGAGGGCCACATAGTGGCTCTCTCTGCATCGGTGTGCCTAAAAAGGTATTGCAGTCACTGCAATACCTTGAAAGCGGCTGGAAGCGATCAGGATCGCTTCCAGCTGCTTGAAACCCTTAACGACGTACAGGGTACGTCTCTGGTCTTTAAAGACCAGCTTGTGTAAGACGTACCCTGTACGTCATGCGTCATTAAGGGGTTAAAATATTTAAAAAAAAAAAATAATAATTATTCATATAGAGCATGCAATTTTAAGCAACTTTCTAATTTACTCCAATTATCAATTGTTCTTTGTTCTCTTGCTATCTTTATTTTAAAAGCAGTAATGTAAAGCTTAGGAGCCATACCATTTTTTGTTCAGAACCTGGGTTATGCTTGCTTATTGGTGGCTAAATGTAGCCACCAATAAGCAAGCTCTATCCAGGGTGCTGAAGCTAAAATGGGCCGGCTCCTAAGCTTGCATTCTTGCTTTTTCAAATAAAGATAACAAGAGAACAAACAAAAATCGATAATAGGAGTAAATTAGAAAGTTGCTTAACATTGCATGCTCTATCTGAATCATGAAAGTATAATTTTGACTAGACTATTCCTTTAATGCCAAATGCTTATAATCTGTACATTGATATAAAATTGTTTAATTAATGTTCTCATTTCAATTTCCTTAGGAAGTAATTGGACTTTGCAACTGTTAGGACACATGGTAAAATGTGTCTACAATAAAGAAATACAACCAACAAGTCAAAGAAGAATAGAATTTGGAGCTCCAGACAAATTTCAGGTTTGTGTAGTAATGGAATTACAAATGCAGTATGTGAACCCGAAAATCACTTTATTTATTTAGGGCTAGAATAAGAGTGGAGCGCTATTTTGCGTTCCTGCTTTCACGTTAACTTCGCTAGACAGAGGCTTTTTGCGCACGGCGGGCTGTGCTCATGTTACAAGTTGAAAGTAAAAAGTTAGTGCGAGAGCGAAAACCCAACGCACACAAAACTTTATAATATTGCAACCGCATTAAGGCATTCTTACATAGACTTAAAGGGACAGTCTAGTCAAAAGTAAACTTTCATGATTCAGATAGGGCATGCCATTTTTTTTTTTTTTTTAATTGTTTTATTTATAATCCAAGTCACTGTCCAAAAACAATATCAACCATTTTGAAAACATGGCGTAATCAAAAGATACAATAAATTTGACAACATAGTACTATGTTCATTTATACATGTAGTTAAATTTAGGCTAATCATCACATTAATGAACACAAACATTTTATTTTCCTACAATGCTTGGAGTTTTTGATTTTCAGTATAACCCCCCCCCTTGTTCCCCCCCCCCCCCCATGCGAAGAGAAAACATAACAAAAAAAAAACCAAAAAACAAAAAAAAACAAACGAAAACAGAAAAAAAAATTACCATCACTTTCTTCCTCCTGAAGCTTTACCAGTTCCCTAATAGAACAATTTCTGTATTTCTAAAGGGGAAGATTATATAATCTATTTCTGCAGCCGGAAAGATTTTTAAGAAGGCTGCCCATTTATCAAAGAACCTTTTAATGTCTTGTTCATTATTTATATCCGCGTTTCTCTGGTCTAAAATGCATTGTTTTTTCATGCAGTTTTTAATTTCAGTAATGCTTGGCATTGCATGACTTTTCCACTTCTTACAGATTAAATACCTGGTAGCAAGAATAGCGGAGATTATTATTTTTTCATCAGTTTGCTTACCAGGCTCTTCCTTAAGGCAGAGTATTATCTGATATATTGTCAAAGAGACATAGCCTATCTTAAGCACCTTTTTTAGCCAGTATTCGAGCCTAGCCCAGAGATTTTTAATCTTTGGACAATACCAAAACATATGTATTAAATCAGCTGCCTGATACGAACATTTAGGACATTTATTAAACCCTACATTCACACATTTGAAACCTCTCTCGGGGGTAAAATATGCCCCATGAAGGAGCTTAACATGTGCCTCCCTCCAAGTTGCAGAGAGCGTTACTTGTGCAATTTTTTTAATTGACAATTGAATAGTTTTAGACTCAATATTACTCTGAGGGATTGCTGTATTCCAGTAGAGGGCAATCTTTGCCAGTACCGGTTCTCCTTTATTTGTACCCAGAAGATGATAACATGGTGCAATTGACATATGACCATTTCTTGTTAGAGCAAGCCAATCATCGAGTTTACCTAGTCCCCATTCCCAACCAGCTTTCTTAACTAGGTCCTGTGCAAAATGCCTTAATTGCAAATACGCAAAGAAGTCTTTATTGGGCAAATCAAAATCTCTTTTTAATTCCTGGAATGTTTTGATATATTTTCTCTCTTTATCAATTATTTGGTATACCTTGGTTAACCCCCGATTATGCCATTTCCTAAAGACTTCGGAATGCAATCCTGATTGAAAAATAGGGTTACCTATTATAGGCAAAAGACAGGTAGCACTATTATTAATTGAAAGAAAGGTTACTATCTTGTGCCAAGCTTTAAGTGGGTTAAGAATTGTTTTAAATCGTTTAATTTCTGAGGGGATTTCTTTAGGTACTAAGTGTATTAATGCAGATAGAGAATATGGGTAGCAGACACTGGTCTCGAGATAATTATTCAAGACATAGTTATTAGATGAGATCCAGTCTGTTACGACACGAGCCAGAAAGGAGAGGTTATATAGCCTTATGTCTGGTAAGGCAAGACCACCATCCTTTCTTGGTATTGAAAGTTTCATAAGAGATATCTTTGACCTCTTATTCTGCCATAAGAACTGTATAAGTGAAGTATTGATTGAACGTATATCCTTACCTAATAGAATTATTGGTGTATTTTGAAGTATATATAAAAGTTTTGGAAGAAGAGCCATTTTAAAAAGGGCAATCCTTCCAGAAAGTGATATTGGGAGATTTTGCCATAACAAAAGCTTTTCTTTGATCATTTTTACTACTGGGGGTATGTTCAATGTATAGAGATCTACAGACCTTGTCGGAATATGAATCCCTAGATATTTAAAAGAATCTTTTACTTGGCGAAAAGGAGTTTTTAATATTGAAGTTTTATTTTTCCTGAGCCACACTATCTCTGATTTTGTCATATTTACTTTGTATCCAGAGAATGTACCAAATTGTTCCAAGATCTGAAAAAGTTTTGGTAAGTTCAGTTTGGTGTTAGCCAAATAAAGCAGCAGATCATCAGCATACAGACCGATTTTTATTTCGCAGTTACGAATTTTTATACCATCCAAATGATGGCGTATTTTAATTGCCAGAGGTTCAATGGAAATATTAAATAAGAGCGGGGAAAGAGGACAGCCCTGCCTTGTTCCTCTACCTAACAAGATAGAGGGGGAAATGTTGTTATTCACTATCAATCTTGTAGATGGGTGTTTATATAGATTTTCGATAAATTCAAGAAAATTACCTCTGATGCCAAATTGTCTTAACGATGTTTTGATATGTTCGTAAAATATTGAATCAAAGGCTTTTTCAGCATCTAAGGAAATAATAGCAAGGTCAGGTATGTCCTCCCCCCCGCTAGTTAAATTAGATAGTACCTCAAAATATTCTGTCACCAATAGGGCTTCCCTAATTTTTGAGGCTGAGTTGCGGTTATTTAGAAAACCTGCTTGATCAGTATGTATAATTTCTGAGAGGGGTCTTTGAAGTCTAGATGCTAGAATTGCAGTAAGAATTTTGTAATCTGAATTTAACAGTGCAATTGGTCTGTAGGATTCCTTGTATTCAGGGTTTTTTCCGCCTTTTAATATCAAAGTTGTGTAAGAATTGGTAAATGAAGAGGGGATCATTTTACCACTAATAAAGAAGCTGTTAAAGAGCGTGCAAAGATGTGGGGTGGCTTCACCAATCAGGATCTTATAGAATTCACTAGGCAAGCCATCTGGACCTGCTGCTTTATTTGAGGCAAGCTTGGATATTACTTTCTCTATTTCTTCTATGGAAATAGGGACATTGAGGCTATCAGCCATTTCTGATGTGACAGTAGGATACGTGATATCTCTCCAAAAGTCATCAGATGTATGCGTATCACTTGTTTTAAATGAATATAATTCCTGGTAATATTCATTAAATGCAGCTAGTATGTCTAGCATGCCATTTTAAACAACTTTCCAATTTACTTTTATCATCAATTTTGCTTTGTTCTCTTGGTATTCTTAGTTGAAAGTTAAATCTAGGTAGGCTAATTTGTTAGCCCTTGAAGGTTGCCTCTTATCGGAATGCATTTTGAAATTTTTTCACAACTGAAGGGCTTTAGTTCACGTGTGCCATATAGATAACATTGTGCTCACGCCCGTGGAGTTACCTAGGAGTCAGCACTGATTGGCTAAAATGCAAGTCTTTCAAAAGAACTGAAATAAGGGGGTAGTCTGCAGATACTTAGATACAAGGTCATTACAGAGGTAAAAAGTTTATTAATGTGTTGGTTATGCAAAACTGGGGAATGAGTAATAAAGGGACTATCTATCTTTTTAAACAATAAAAATGCTGACGTAGACTGTCCTTTTAAATTGTGCATAAAAACTGCAAAAAACAAAGAACCATACTCGTAGCTAACCTGATTTATTCAAGAGTGTTAAAACCGAGATGAATTATGAATATTTCACATTTCAGAATATGTTTGTTTTATTCTTAAATAAATATTTATAATATATATATATATATATATATATATATATATATATATATATATATATATATATATATATATATATATATATATATATATATATATATATAATTACATATAGGTATAGATATATATAAGAATATCTATTTAAAAATACCTATGTGAAGAACATTGGAATGGGCAATATTTACAGTAAAACAGTAAATACATAGTGAAAGCCATTATTAAATATTAATATTGAATTTAAAGGATTTTTCATGTTTTTAGGTATCTTAATGCAAAGTGCACCAATGCAGATATATATATATATATATATATATATATATATATATATATATATATATATATATATATATATATATGTGTTTGTGTGTGTGTGTGTGTTGTATACTGTATGTGTGTATTTATGTGTTTATATGTGGTATGTATGTAAATACATACATTTCATATACATTTAGACATGTGTATGTATGCATATGCAGTGGCTAGAAAAAGTATGTAAACCCTTTAGAAATAACTGCATTTATGTATAAATTTGTCTTAAAATCTGGTTTGATGTTCATCTAAGTTACAGTAATTAACAAACACAATCTGTTTTAACTAATAACACACAAATTATTTTATTGTTCTTATACATATTTGATATATCATTCAAATATTCATCTGTGTCCACTTGAATGTGTCCAAATTAAACTAAATTGGAGGAGTGAGTTAGAGCTACTCAAACATTTTGAGTTTGCTATTCACAAAATGCATATATTGATGTGAACAATGCCTCACAAAGAAGAGCTCGCAGAAGACCTGGAATCAAGAATTGTTGCTTTGCATGAAACTGGAACGGGTTACAAAGTTATCTCAAAGAGATTAGATATTCATCTGTTAACTGTTAGACAAATTGTCTATAAATAGAGACATTTTAGTACTGTGTGTCCCTAGAAGTGGCCATCCAGCCAAGATGACTCAAAGGGTGCACTGCACAATTCTGAATAAGGTAAAAAAGAACACTAGAGTGACAGCAAAAAACTTGAAGAAATTATTATTATTCTTTATTATAATTCTTTATTTATAAAGGGCCAACAGATTCCGCAGCGCTGACCATGGGTACAAGGATAACAGTACAATGGAGAAACAATATGATAAAAGACATTTTACAGACAAATACAGGGGGAATTGAGGGCCCTATTCCCGTGGGAACTTACAATCTAGAAATCATTTGAACTGTTCAACATCTCTGTTCATGAGTCTACAATGTGGAAAACATTGAACAGACATGATGGCCATAGCAGAACACCACAAAGAAAGCCACTGTTTTCCCAAAAAACATTGCTGCGTGCCTGAATATTGCTAAAGACCACCTTGACACCCACAAAACTACTGGAAAATGTTTTGTGAACTGAAGAAACTAACGTCTAGATTCCGAGTTTTGCGTTATGAGCTATGCGGTGCTACCGTGCAGTTTTTTCTCACCGATCACTTACCTGCAGCGCTGGTATTACAGGTTTTCATAAACCCTGCGTTAAAAGACAAGAAGTGACCGTAGAGCAAAATTTTGCTCCACACTACAAGCACTGCTTAAGTCAGCGGTGAGCTGGTCGTACATGCTCGTGCACAATTTCCTCATAGACATCAATGGGGAGAGCCGGCTGAGAAAAAGTCTAACACCTGCCAAAAAGCAGCGTAAATCTCAGTAACGCAGCCCCATTGATTCCTATGGGGAAACTACATTTATGTTTACACCTAACATGAACCCCGAGTCTAAACACCCCTAATCTTACACTTATTAACCCCTAATCTGCCGTCCCCGACATCGCAGACACCTACATTATTCTTATTAACCCCTAATCTGCCGCTCCAGACACTGCCGCCACCTACATTATACTTATGAACCCCTAATCTGCTGCCCCCAACATCGCCGACACCTACATTATATTTATTAACCCCTAATCTCCTGCCCCCAATGTCGCCGCAACCTACCTACACTTATTAACCCCTAATCTGCCGTCCCCAACGTCGCCACCACTATATTAAATGTATTAACCCCTAAATCTAAGTCTAACCCTAACACCCCCTAACTTAAATATAATTTAAATAAATCTAAATAAAATTCCTATCATTAACTAAATTATTCCTATTTAAAACTAAATACTTACCTATAAAATAAACCCTAAGCAAGCTACAATATAACTCATAGTTACATTGTATCTAGCTTAGGGTTTATTTTTATTTTACAGACAAGTTTGTATTTATTTTAACTAGGTAGAATAGTTACTAAATAGTTATTAACTATTTAATAACTACCTAGCTAAAATAAATACAAATTGACCTGTAAAATAAAACCTAACCTAAGTTACAATAACACCTAACACTACACTACAATTAAATAAATTACCTACATTAAATGCAATTAAATAAATTTAATGAAATTAGCTCAATCACAAAAAACAAACAAACACTAAATTACAGAAAATAAAAAACAAATGACAGATCTTTAAACTAATTACACCTAATCTAATAGCCCTATCAAAATAAAAAAAGCCCCCCCAAAATAAAAAAAAACCCCTAGCCTAGACTATCAATAGCCCTTAAAAGGGTCTTTTGCGGGGCATTACCCCAAAGAAATCAGCTCTTTTACCTGTAAAAAAAATAAATACAAACAACCCCCCCAACAGTAAAACCCACCACCCACAAAACCAACCCCCCAAATAAAAGCCTAACTAAAAAAAACCTAAGCTCCCCATTGCCCTGAAAAGGGCATTTGGATGGGCATTGCCCTTAAAAGGGCATTTAGCTCTATTGCAGGCCCAAAGACCTAACCTAAAAAATAAACCCACCCAATACACCCTTAAAAAAATCTTAATACTAACCTCCGAAGATTCACTTACCGGAAGAAGTCTTCATCCAAGTGGCAAGATGTCCTCAAGGAAGACTGCAGTAGTGGTCCTCCAGACAGGCAGAAGTCTTCATCCAGGTGGCATCTTCTATCTTCATCCTTCCGACGCGGAGCGGCTCCATTCTCAAGACATCTGGCGCGGAGCATCCTCTTCAAACGACATCTTCTTCGTAATGAATATCACTTTAAGTGACGTCATTCAAGATGGCGTCCCTTAGATTCTGATTGGCTGATAGAATTCTATCAGCCAATCGGAATTAAGGTTGAAAAAATCATATTGGCTGATTGGAGCAGCCAATAGAATGCCAGCTCAATCCTATTGTCTGATTGCATCAGCTAATAGGATTTTTTCTACCTTAATTCCGATTGGCTGATAGAATTCTATCAGCCCATCAGAATCTAAGGGATGCCATCTTGGATGATGTCACTTAAAGTGATATTCATTCCGAAGAAGACGTCGTTTGAAGAGGATGCTCCGCGCCGGATGTCTTGAAGATGGAGCCGCTCCGCGTCGGAAGGATGAAGATAGAAGATGCCGTCTGGATGGAGACTTCTGCCCGATTGGAGGACCACTTCTGCCGGCTTCCTTGAGGACATCTTGCCGCTTGGATGAAGACTTCTCCCAGTAAGTGAATCTTTGTGGGTTAGTGTTAGGATTTTTTTAAGGGTGTATTGGGTGGGTTTATTTTTTAGGTTAGGTCTTTGGGCCTGCAATAGAGCTAAATGCCCTTTTAAGGGCAATGCCCATTTAAATGCCCTTTTCAGGGCAATGGGGAGCTTAGGTTTTTTTTAGTTAGGCTTTTATTTGGGGGGTTGGTTGTGTGGGTGGTGGGTTTTACTGTTGGGGGGGGTTGTTTGTATTTATTTTTAAAGGTAAAAGAGCTAATTACTTTGGGGCAATGCCCCGCAAAAGGCCCTTTTAAAGGCTATTGATAGTTTAGTTTAGACTAGGGTTTTTTTTTATTTTGGGGGGGATTTTTTTTATTTTGATAGGGGTATTAGATTAGTTGTAATTAGTTTAAATATCTTGTAATTTGTTCTTTATTTTCTTTTATTTAGTGTTTGTGTTTTTTTTGTGATTTAGCTAATTTAATTTAATTTATTTAATTGTATTTAATGTAGGTAATTTATTTAATTGTAGTGTAGTGTTAGGTGTTATTGTAACATAGGTTAGGTTTTATTTTACAGCTCAATTTGTATTTATTTTAGCTAGGTAGTTATTAAATAGTTAATAACTATTTAGTAACTATTCTACCTAGTTAAAATAAATACAAACTTGCCTGTAAAATAAAAATAAACCCTAAGCTAGCTACAATGTAACTATTAGTTATATTGTAGCTAGCTTAGGGTTTATTTTATAGGTAAGTATTTAGTTTTAAATACGAATAATTTAGTTAATGATAGGAATTTTATTTAGATTTATTTAAATTATATTTAAGTTAGGGGGTGTTACGGTTAGGGTTAGACAGGTTTAAAGGGTTAATACATTTAGAATAGTGGCGGCGACATTGGATATGGCAGATTAGGGGTTAATAAATGTAGGTAGGTGGCGGCGATGTTGGGGGCAGCAGATTAGGGGTTAATAAATATAATGTAGGTTGCAGCGATGTCCGGAGCGGCAGATTAGGGGTTAATAAGTATAATGTAGGTGGCGGCGATGTTAGGGGTGGCAGATTAGGGATTAATAATATTTAACTAGTGTTTGCGAGGCGGGAGTGCGGCGGTTTAAGGGTTAATATGTTCTAGTGGCGGCGATGTCCGTAGCGGCAGATTAGGGGTTAAACATTTTATTATAGTGTTTGCAATGCGGGAGGGCCTCGTTTTAGGGGTTAATAGGTAGTTTATGGGTGTTAGTGTACTTTTTAGCACTTTAGTTATGAGTTTTATGCTATGGCGTTGTACCATAAAACTCTTAACTACTGACTTTAGAATGCATTAGAAATCTTGGAGGTAGAGGGTGTACCGCTCACTTTTTGGCCTCCCAGGACAAACTCGTAATACCAGCGCTATGGAAGTCCCATAGAAAAAAGGGTTTACGAAGTTTACGTAAGTCGGTTTGCGGTAAGGCCAAAAAAGTGTGCGGTGACCCTAAACCTGCAAGACTCGTAATAGCAGCGGTAGTGAAAAAGCAGCGTTAGGACCTGTTAACGCTGCTTTTTTAGCTACCGCAAAACTCGTAATCTAGCCGTATGGTTGAGTTTTTGGGAAGAACACAAAGCACTATGTATGGCATAAAAAAGCAACGTATACCAAAATTAAAACATCGTCCCATTGGTTAAGTGCAGTGGAGGGAGCCTCATAATTTGGGGCTGCTTTGCTGCTTCAGGCCTGGATTACTTGCCACCATCGATGGGAAAAATGGATTCTCAAGTTTATCAAGATATTCTAGAGGATAATATTAGGGTGACTGGGAGCTAGCTGAAGCTTAGTAGAAGCTGGGTGATGCAGCAGGACAATGATCCTAAACATCGAAGTAAATCCACTACAGAATGGCTTCAACCTTTTGGAGTGGCCCAGTCAGAGCCCAGACCTTAAAGGGACATGAAACCCAAAATTTTTCTTTAATGATTCAGATAGAGAATACAATGTTAAACAACTTTCTAATTTACTTCTATTATCTAATTTGTTTTATTCTTTTAATATCATTTGTTGAAGGAGCAGCAATACACTGCTGGTTTCTAACTGAACACATGGGGGAGCCAATGAAAATCGGAATTTATATGCAGCGACCAATCAGCAGCTAGAACCTAGGTTCTTTGCTGCTCATGAGCTTGCCTAGATAAACCTTTCAACAAAGTATAAAAAGAGAAGGACACAAATTAAATAATAGAAGTAAATTAGAAAGTTGTTTAAAATTGTATTCTCTATCTGAATCATGAAAGAAACATTTTGGATTTCATGTCCCTTTAACCCATAGAGATATGGAATGACCTTAAGAGATTTGTTCACACCAGACATCCTAAGAATATGGCTTAGTTAAAGCAGTTCTGTAAGGAAGAGTGGTCCGAAACTCCTCCTGAACATTGTACAGGTTTAATCCAAAGCTACCGGAAACACTTGGTTGAGGTTATTGCGGCCAAAGGAGGATCAATTAGCTATTAAATTCAAGTGTTCACTTACTTTTTCCACAACATATTGAATATTTATTGGCATGTGTTCAATAAAGACATGAAATATAATAATTGTATGTTGTTAGCTTAAGCACATTGTATTTGTCTATACTTGTGACTTTGATGAAGATGAGATGACATTTTATGACAAATTCATGCAGAAAACCAATTAATTCCAAAGGGTTCACATACGTTAAAGCCCTTTGCAGTCTTTATTTTAAAACCCCCTTTTACCATCTATCTTAATAATATTTAGCAGACAGTGTTTATATGAATGTAACTGTACTTTTACATGTATTTATGTTGTGTTTTATGCAACTTTTTAAATTTTCCTACCCTTTACTTGAGCTCTGAAGTTGCATTAAGCCGATGTGCATTAAATTAGATTACGCTGGAGCGAATATGCTTACTTTCAACTCGTAATATGCGTGCTATTTTTGTTGCGTGCAAAAATCTGAAAATAATTATACCATGGGTATCTGGAGGGGAGGGGGAGGGGGGGGCAAGTGGGGCACTTGAATCGAAACCCCTGGAATTTGCAAGCACACAGCAATTGCCTCCATTGAATGAAGCATTTTTTAGTTAGTGTAAACATTCCCAAAATACAAATTACATTATCTCTCTTCTCTCTCTCCTGCTAAAGCTTAATGCTTTGTGTGTTTGCTAAGATTATGTTAGACCAATAAAAATTACAAAATAATGATAGTTTTTTTTTTTAACCCTGCATATCTTAATATATTATTTTTATAATACACAAAAAGAAAACGTAACATGGAAGTAAGGAAGATTTTTAAAAAGTTTCTTGCTAGCACTTATAAATTATTCTTGAGCAGTATTTTTTTATAATATCAAACACCTAGATTACAAGTTTTTGTCGGTAAGGCTGTGCGGTGCTAACGCACAGTTTTCCCTCACCGCTCACTACAGACAACGCTGGTATTACGGGTTTTTAGAAGCCCGGCATTAGCCGCAAAAAAGTGAGCGTAGAGCAAAATTTAGCTCCACATCACACCTCAATACCAACGCTGCTTACGGTAGCGGTGAGCTGGCAAAACGTGCTTGTGCACAATTTCCCAATAGGAATCAATAGGAGAGAGCCGGCTGAAAAAAAACCTAACACCTGCAAAAAAGCAGCGTAAAGCTCCTAACGCAGCCCCATTGATTCCTATGGGGAAAATACATTTATGCCTACACCTAACACCCTAACATGAACCCCGAGTCTAAACACCCCTAATCTTGCACTTATTAACCCCTAATCTGCCGCTCCGGACACCGCCGCCACCTACATTATACTTATGAACCCCTAATCTGCTGCCCCCAACATCGCCGAACCCTACATTATATTTATTAACCCCTAATCTGCTGCCCCCAACGTCGCCGCCACTATATTAAAGTTATTAACCCCTAAAACTAAGTCTAACCCTAACCCTTACACCCCCCTAACTTAAATATAATTTAAATAAATCTAAATAAAACTTACTATCATTAACTAAATTATTCCTATTTAAAACTAAATACCTATAAAATAAACCCTAAGCTAGCTACACTATAACTAATAGTTACATTGTAGCTAGCTTTGGATTTATTTTTATTTTACAGGCAAGTTTGTATTTATTTAAACTAGGTACAATAGTTATTAAATAGTTATTAACTATTTAATAGCTACCTAGTTAAAATAAATTCAAATTTACCTGTAAAATAAATCCTAACCTAAGTTACAATTACATCTAACACTACACTATAATTAAATAAATTACCTAAACTAAATACAATTTAAAAAAATTATCTAAAGTAGGAAACCCCCTCCACTAAATTACAGAAAATAATAAAATAATTACAAGTTTTTTTAAACTAATTACACCTAATCTAATCCCCCTAATAAAATAAAAAAGGCCCCCCAAAATAATAAAAAGCCCTACCCTATACTAAATTACAAATAGCCCTTAAAAGGGCCTTTTGCGGGGCATTGCCCCAAAGTAATCCGCTCTATTACCTGTAAAAAAAAAGTACAATACACCCCCAAACATTAAAACCCACCACCCACACACCCAACCCTACTCTAAAACCCACCCAATACCCCCTTAATAAAACCTAACACTAACCCCTTGAAGATCACCCTACCTTGAGAAGTCTTCACCCAGCCGGGCCGAAGTTCTCAACGAAGCCGGACGAAGTGGTCCTAAAGACGGCCATAAGTCTTCATCCAGACGGCATCTTCTATCTTCATCCATCCGGCATGGAGCGGGTCCATCTTCAAGACATCCGACGCGGAGCATCCTCTTCAAACGAAGTCCAACTGAAGAATGAAGGTTCCTTTAAATGGCGTCATCCAAGATGGCGTCCCTTGAATTCTGATTGGCTGATAGAATTCTATCAGCCAATCGGAATTAAGGTAGAAAAACTCCTATTGGCTGATACAATCAGCCAATAGGATTGAGCTCGCATTCTATTGGCTGATCCAATCAGCCAATAGAATGCCAGCTCAATCCTATTGGCTGATTGGATCAGCCAATAGGATTGAACTTCAATCCTATTGGCTGATTGCATCAGCCAATAGGATTTTTTCTACCTTAATTCCGATTGGCTGATAGAATTCTATCAGCCAATCGGAATTCAAGGGACGCCATCTTGGATGACGTCATTTAAAGGAACCTTCATTCTTCAGTTGGACATTGTTTGAAGAGGATGCTCCGCGTTGGATGTCTTGAAGATGGACCCACTCCTCGCCGGATGGATGAAGATAGAAGATGCCGCCTGGATGAAGACTTCTGCCCGTCTGGAGGACCTCTTCTGGCCGGCTTCGATGAAGACTTCTGCCCGTCTGGAGGACCACTTCGCCCGGCTTCGTTGAGGACTTCGGCAGGTAGGGTGATCTTCAAGGGGTTAGTGTTAGGTTTTATTAAGGGGGCATTGGGTGGGTTTTAGAGTAGGGTTGGTGTGTGGGTGGTGGGTTTTAATGTTGGGGGGGTATTGTACTTTTTTTTACAGGTAATAGAGCTGATTACTTTGGGGAAATGCCCCGCAAAAGGCCCTTTTAAGGGCTATTTGTAATTTAGTATAGGGTAGGGCTTTTTATTATTTTGGGGGGCTTTTTTATTTTATTAGGGGGATTAGATTAGGTGTAATTAGTTTAAAAAACTTGTAATTATTTTATTATTTTCTGTAATTTAGTGTGTTTTTTTTTCGTACTTTAGATAATTTATTTTAATTGTATTTAGTTTAGGTAATTAATTTAATTATAGTGTAGTGTTAGGTGTAATTGTAACTTAGCTTAGAATTTATTTTACAGGTAAATTTGAATTTATTTTAACTAGGCAGCTATTAAATAGTTAATAACTATTTAATAACTCTTCTACCTAGTTAAAATAAAAACAAAGTTGCCTGTAAAATAAAAATAAATCATAAGCTATCTAAAATGTAACTATTAGTTATATTGTAGCTATTTTAGGGTTTATTTTATCGGTAAGTATTTAGTTTTAAATAGGAATAATTTAGTTAATGATAGTTATTTTATTTAGATTTATTTAAATTATATTTAAGTTAGGGGTGGTGTTAGGGTTAGGGTTAGACTTAGGTTTAGGGGTTAATAACTTTAATATAGTTGCGGCGACGTTGCGGGCGGCATATTAGGGGTTAATAAATGTAGGTAGGTGTCGGTGATGTTAGGGACGGCAGATTAGGGATTAATAAAATTTAACTAGTGTTTGCGATGTGGGAGTGCGGCGGTTTAGGGGTTAATATATTTTTTATAGTGGCAGCGATGTCCGGTTCGGCAGATTAAGGGTTAAACATTTTTTTTAGTGTTTGCGATGTGGGGGGGGGCTCGGTTTAGGGGTTAATAGGTAGTTTATGGGTGTTAGTGTAATTTTTAGCACTTTAGTTAAGAGTTTTATATTACGGCGTTAGTCCATAAAACTCTTAACTACTGACTTTTAAATGCGGTATCAGTCTTGACAGGAGAGGCTGTACCGCTCACTTTTTGGAAGACTCGAAATACCGGCGTTAGGCAAATCCCAATGAAAATATAGGATACGCAATTGACGTAAGTGGATTTGCAGTATTTTCGAGTCTGACCAAAAAAGTGAGCGGTACACCTGTACCTGCAAGACTCGTAATACCAGCGTTAGGAAAAAAGCAGCGTTGGGACCTCTCAACGCTGCTTTTTAAGGCTAACGCAAGACTCGTAATCTCGCCGATAGTTGGGTGCCTAAGGAGATTTTTCGTACACCTTTGATGCAGGTATGAAAGCCACTGTACTGCACTAAATGATGTGATTAACAACTAAATGATGTAATCATATGTAATTGTATATATATCACGTGGAAGCCCAAAAATTTCTGGCTCACTAACCTCTGAACTCACCGGTGTATAAGAGTGTATCTGTGTGTGTCTATGTTTGTGTGAGTGTATAAGAATGTATCTGTGTGTGTTTGTGTGAGTGTATAAGAGTGTATCTGTGTGATTGTGTTAGTGTGAGTGTATAAGAGTGTATCTGTGTCTTTGTTTGTGTGAGTGTATCTATGTGTGTGTCTGTGTTTGTGTGAGTGTATAAGAGTGTATCTGTGTGTGTGTGTGTCTTTGTTTGTGTGAGTGTATCTGTGTGTGTGTCTGTGTTTGTGTGAGTGTATAATAGTGTATCTCTGTGTGTGTGTCTTTGTTTGTGTGAGTGTATCTGTGTGTGTGTTTGTGTGAGTGTATAAGAGTGTGAGTGTATAAGAGTGTATCTGTGTCTTTGTTTGTGTGAGTGTATCTGTGTGTGTGTTTGTGTGAGTGTATAAGAGTGTATCTCTGTGTGTGTTTGTGTGAGTGTATAAGAGTGTATCTGTGTGTGTGTGTCTGTGTTTGTGTGAGTGTGTCTGTGTGTTTATATGTGTATTTCTGTGGTTAGGGGGGCCCAATCAATGGTATAGTAAGGGGCCCAAAAATTTGTAGTGGGGCGCTGCCAGGGGTGGAACTACAGGTGCGGATAGTAAAATAGAAAATGACATACTCTAATTCATTAAAGCATGCTATTTTAAGACTCTGTACCCCTATATCTCTACCCCCCCCTGCAAAGGTGTTAAACACATAGTAGAAGTACCACTCAGGCCTCACACAACACCACTGGTCCTGAGTGGAAACTGACACTGATACAATTATCAGCACTAGTAGCATGATTCAGCGGTTTAACTAGCGCTGCTGAATGTATTAGTGGCAGTTTCCACTTAGGACCAGCAGTGCAGTAATTATACTATGTATTTAACCCATATGCGAGGGTTAAACACGTGGAGGTGCAGGTCACTAGTCTTAATACTGCATGCTCTACAGAAAAAGAGTATGTAGTTTTTCAACTATGATGTCCCTTTAATTTCTAAATACGTGATTGTTTCTTGGGTGTATCACAGCCAGTGCCTCACTAGCATCTGAGCTCACCGCACGTCACTGCATGGTGCCATCTATAAATGTCATCTCCCCAACACCTTTTGCAGTCATGCAGCCCCATATCGTCACATCCCACCTCCATGCTTCACTGTTGGGAATATGCATTCACTGTAATAATCCTGACCAGGTTCACACCAAACATGCTGCACCCCATTTGAGCCGAAAAATTGTATCTTGGTCATCTTACCAAAGAATGTGCTCCCAGTATTCATCATGCTTTTCATATAGTTTAGCAAAGTTTAATCTTGCAGTTTTGTGCCGAAGACCAAGCAAGGTTTTTCTCCTTGGATGCCGTCCATAGAAGTTGACATTATGCAATGTCCTTAGCACTGTCTGAGCTGTCACAGAAACTCCAAATTCTAATGATAATCCCTGAGCCACATCTGAAGCACTTGCCTTGATCCAAATCTGAAGCACTTGCCTGTTTTTCAGAGATAGATTGTGCAAGTAGCACTCTCTCTGTGGCGTCATTTTAGGAGGACAGCCACTGAGTATCTGATTTTTGGCACTGTGTATCGTTCTATACCTCCTGAATACTGCTGCAACTGCATTTTAACTGATTTTTAGTTGATCACTGATCTTCCTGTATCCTTTTCCATCTTTGTGAAGTCTCACAATCAGATTTTTCAATTCCTCTGGCAATTTTTTTACATGTGGAGTCATGATACAGACTTGCAGATAGATACAGCCCATTGGTCCAAAAATGAGAATGTTCTTGTAACTATGTTCATGCAATAAGGCTAATTGGAAATTGCAGGTGTAATCAATTTTGTTTCAGTGATCTAACTTGTGTGTCAATGACCACGGGTGTATTCACTTTTATTGCATTAAGTTTTAACTTTTTGGCCTGTATTTTCAATATAATCTTTCTAAGGTATTTGTTTTTGTTTGTTTATAATAGAAAATGCCTTATTTATCAACTTAGAAATAATACAATTATTGAGAGGTGATACAATTTTGAATATTTTTACATTTCTGCTGTGTTTGTGTTTAGCTGTAATTTTCCTCTTACTCAATTACTGTACCCGCATATATTATATACCGTTTTTTTTCTCACCATTAAATGGACTTTCTAAAGATACCATTATTTTCATCATATCATATAATTTACTATATATATATAAAAAAAAAATATGATGAAAAAATGTTAAAAAACACACTTTTTCTAACTTTGACCCCTAAATTCTGTTACACATCTAGAACAGCCAAAAAACACCCATGCTAAATAATTTCTAAATTTTGTCCTGAGTTACGAAATACCCAACGTTTACATGTTCTTTGCTTTTTTGCAAGTTATAGTGCAATAAGTACAAGTAGCACTTTGCTATTTCCAAACCATTTTTTTTTTTCACAATTAGCGATAGTTACATTGGAACACTGTTGGGAATCCCTGAATAACCCTTTACATGTATATATTGTTTTTTAGTAGACAACCCAAAGTATTGATGTAGGCCCATTTTGGTATATTTCATGCCACCATTTCACCGCCAAATGCAATCAAATTTTTAAAAAAAGTTCACTTTTTAACAAACTTTTTCACAAACTTTAGGTTTCTCACTGAAATTATTTACAAACAGTTTGTGCAATTATGGCACAAATGGTTGTAAATGCTTCTCTGGGATCCCCTTTCTTCAGAAATAGTAGACATAAGCTTTGGCATTGCTTTTTGGTAATTAGAAGGCTGCTACATGCCGCTGCGTACCACACGTGTATTATGCCCAGCAGTGAAGGGGTTAATTAGGGAGCTTGTAGGGTTAATTTTAGCTTTAGTGTAGTGTAGCAGACAACCCAAAGTACTGATCTAGGCCCATGTTGGTATATTTAATGCCACCATTTCACAGCCAAATGAAATCTAAAAAAAAAAGTTCACTTTTTAACAAACTTTTTCACAAACTTAAGGTTTCTCACTGAAATTATTTACAAACAGCTTGTGCAATTATGGCACACATGGTTGTAAATGCTTCTCTGGGATCCCCTTTGTTCAGGAATAGCAGACATAAGCTTTAGCATTGCTTTTTGGTAATTAGAAGGCCACTAAATGCCGCTGCGAACCACACTTGTATTATGCCCAGCAGTGAAGTAGTGACCCCCCTCAAACAGCTCTCTTCCCTCCCCCACCTCACAATTGTCATCGCCATCTTAAGTACTGGCAGAAAGTCTGCCAAACTAAAATAAAAGGCATTTTTTTTATTATTATTTTTTTATAGTTATTCTGCAGTGTTGGATCCCCCCTTAGCCCCCAACCTCCCTGATCCCCCCCCCCAAACAGCTCTATATCCCTCCCCCTCTACCTAGTTGCCACCATCTTGGGTACTGACAGCTGTCTGCCAGTATCCAGTTTCTTAAAAAAAAAATGCCTTTTTTTAAATAAATAAATAAATAAAACCCCAATTTCCTGTAGTGTAGCTGCCCCCCCTCAATACCCTCCCCCCTCCCCCTCCCAGATCCCTTGCCCAACGATCGCTTCCAGCGCTTGAAACCCCAGAGGACATGTCAGACACGTCCTTGGTCATTAACGGACACTTTTTGGAGGACGTGCCTGACATGTCCTTGGTCATTAAGGGGTTAAAATGATATTGCCCAGTGGTGTACCCACCTCTGTTGTATGATGTGTGTGTGTGTATATATATATATATATATATATATATATATATATATATATTTATTTTGGGCTGGCTTCTAGATTTCCGAATCATATTTATTAAGCCCGAACTTATATATAAGTATAAGCACTCACTTGAGTCACTCTTGACACTTATAAGCTACAAGTCCAAAAGAGCAACTGTGTCTGCTTCATTGATATTATTATGCTTAGGGCCTTTTTTTTTTTTTGCCTCCCCTGAAAAATTTCTGCGGATGCCCATGCTGATACTGCTTGTGTGCTATAGTTAGCACTCCACTTTTAATCTAGCCCTTATTTGTTTCACTTTTGTCTTTATTAAAGAAAATCCAATTATTTTCTGATTTACAGAATTTTGCATAACAGTTAAGCAAACTGTTAAGCAAATAAAGCTTATGGAAAGATATTTCTTAAATGTTTCTATCATTCAAACTAACATCTAGCCCTTTGGCTGCTAAGCCATTTCCCACCTGGGTGCTAAGCTGGTTTTTAACTTTTTAAAAAAAAAATATTTTTTAAATATATTCATTTAAAACTTTTTTACTTTTTTTTTTACAGATCCCCAAGACTGATACAGTTGGAAAGGTTAGGCGATTACCTTTCCAACTGTGGGTCTTGGTTGTCTGTAGCTGCTTAGATGCCCAAGAGACAGTCTTCTAAGCAGCATGCCCCCATCTCCCTATACTTGTCATTGTAAACTTTAAATAAAGTTGTGCGATGACGTCATCGTGAAACATCAAGCCCCGGCAATGCCTGTCACTATACAGGCCAGATCGCCGGGGTGGGAGTAGGTGGGAGCTCCCAGATAGCCCTCAAGGTGGGTGAGTTCTAGCAATGGCTCTGAGCCCTCGTCAGCACCTGACTAGGACAATTTGCAATGGTTTAGAGCCGTTTTTAGCACTCAAGGGGTTAAACACAGTGATTTTTATGTGCCTAAAAAAATGTGCTGTACAAGCTGTTTAAATTAAAAGGCATGTGAAACCCAAAATTTTTATTTTACATTTCAGATAGAATATATATACAATTTTAAATAGCTTTCCATTTTACTTCAATTAGCAAATTTGCTTCATTCCTTTGGTATTCTTTGTGGAAGGAGCAGCCTTGCACTACAAGAAGCTAGTTAAAGACACTGGGGTAAATGTATCAAATGCTGGTCGGACATGATTCTATGTAGCGAATCATGTCCACCTGGCATCGCTAGTTGCATACGCTGTTGGCATTTAATATTGCACAAGCATTTCTTTTGACAAGCTTGTGCAATGCCGCCCCCTGCACAATTTGCCGATAGCAGGGGGTGTCAGTCATCCTGATCGTATTGGATCGGGATGATTGCAGTCCGTAACGGTTAAGGAGCAGTGGTCTTATCTTAGGTTTCCGGTGAGCAGGAAATCTCGGGCGTAGAAGGCAGCATCCGCTGCATGTTAAATCTACCCCATTGGATTAACCAATGAGAAGAGGTATATATGTGCATCTACCAATCAGAAACTAGTTCCCAGTAATGCATTGCTGCTCCTAAGCCTTCCTAGGTATTCTATTGAACAATGGATATCAAAAGAACAAAGCAAAATAGATAATATAAGTAAATTGGAAACTTGTTTAAAATTGTATGCTCCATCTGAATCATAAAAGCACATTTTTGGGTTTCATATCCCTTTAACTTCCAGTTGTATCAGTGTACTTCCTGCTACAGCTGATTTGCTGATAGGTACTTCCTGTAAGTACTTAAGAGTGATGCTACATAGCAAAAACTAACTAGAAAATATCACCTGAACATCTCTATGTAAAAAAGGAAAGATATTTACCTCAAAAAATGTATTCACACCCACTGTAAAGAGACTTTAAGCAGCCAATCAGGACGTTATTCCCAGAACTTGCAAGGGAGTGTGCATCTTGCATGTGCAGGCACAGTCATGTTATTTTCCTATTCAGTTTAAGGAAGTTTACTATGAAATATCATGAGATTTCAGTGAAATATGAGATTACAGCAAGGCAAGGCATGACCTCAGCACTTCTGATGCTGATTGGCTATTGTTTTTTTCTTTCAAACTGCAGCTGGACAGTAGCTGAAGGATAACTGTTCACTGAGTACTTACTATTGTGGGCTAAATAAATTTTGAGATAAAATATCTTCTCTTTTTACATAAAGATGCTCAGGTGATATTTTCATGTCATCTTTCTACATTTATACTGCATCACTTTCTAAGTTTCAGACATTCCTAATTCTTCATTTCATTTTTTTTCCAGAAACTAAAAGAGGAATCCTCACCCAGAATCTTGTCAACACATTTACTATATGACAACATCCCGAAAACATTTTTTGCTAAGAAAGTAAAGGTAAATGGAGGAATCTGCATGTATATTAAACCTGGCCTTAAACCTACAATATTTATGATAATACAGGTGATAATGTAGAGACTCTGTGGGCTGAATTAAGGAGTGGGGGAACAAATCCTATAAAAATATTACTAGGAACATGCTAAAAGCCCCCCAACATTAGTGACATGGCGGAAACTCAACTACTAATGCAAATAGGTAAGGCTGCTAATAATAACAGTGCAGTTACTACCCCAACATAAATTGGGCAAATAAAAGTAATTCAGCTAAAGGAATATAGATTTTTAAATGCTCTCAGGGATAATTTATTTTTACAATTAATAGAGAAGCCAACTAGGAATAAAGCTATTATTGGATTTAGTGCTATCAAATAATACAGATATTGGGGCCGAATTATCAAACTCCGAATGGAGCTTGATGCCCCTGTTTCCGTGCGAGCCTTCAGGCTCGCCGGAAACAGTAGTTATGAAGACCGCTGCTCCATAACTTGTCCGCTGCCTGTGAGGCTGTGGTCTTCAATCCGCCCGATCCTATACGATCCGCCCGATCCTTTAGTAAATCGGCCCCATTATATCAAACATAGATTTCAAAGAACATTTGGGTAACAGTGATCATAACATGGTCACATTTGTAATCACTTTCCATAAGCAGTGTTATAAGGGTTCAACTAAGACTTTTAATTTTAAGAAAGCAACATTCAATGATTTAAGGAAATAATTTAATAACATAAATTGGAACAAAGTATTCTCTAATAAAAATACAGAGGATAAATGTATAATATTTAAAACGTTTTAAAATAAATATACACATCAACACATACCACATGGTTATAAAAGTATAAGAAATAAATCCAAGCCAATGTGGCTAAATAACTATGAGGCCCATTTATCAATCTCCGAATGGAGCTTGAAGGGCCCTGTTTCTGGCGGCATTAGCAGGTGCAGCATAAAAATGTTGCCGCTGATTTCACAGAAGTCGGCATCACAGCAATCATCCGTCACCAAACCTTGCCTCAAAATGCTGGGAATGCCTTACCTGCCTCAGGACCTTGACCGTGGAGGAGCGGCCGACTTCCGTGGCTGGGATCCGGAGTCCATGGCACTGACAATCTCACATGAGGATCCAGCGCAATCAAAACGGCAAAACTGGTTGATAGCCATTCTGCCATTACAGCGACATACCTCTTCAGTTATACCACATAGGAGGTGGTAACGCATATGTAAAGGACCCATGTGTAGCGTTATTGAGGACTTGATCTTACAGACTTGGCATCGGATAATTTATTCTATTCTTCCCAATGTGAGATGAGAGCCTGCAGCCCTACCGGACTCCCTCATTTTAAATATCCGAGGGACTGGAGAACTCTCTTTGTTAAAGGCATTGTCTATCCTAAGGTGCCATGTAACAGGTTGCTCATCTAAACATATTGATATTCTCCCTCATGTTTATACCTAAAGATATAGTTGAACTTTTAATAATGTTAAGTTACAGAGTTTTCCACTTCCTTGCAAGTAATTGCATGCCACTTCCTCGCTGAACATAACTTACGGCTAGATTACGAGTTTTGCGGTAAGGTGAAAAAGCAGCGTTAACAGGTCCTAACGCTGCTTTTTTATGCCCGCTGGTATTACGAGTCTTGTCAATTTAGGGGCACCGCACACTTTTTTGGCCTTACCGTAAATCAACTTACGCAAATTGCGTATAGTCTTTTTTCTATGGGACTTCCATAGTGCCGGTATTACGAGCTTGTCCTGGGAGACCAAAAAGTGAGCAGTACACCCTACCCCTTCAAGATTCGTAACGCAATCTAAAGTCAGTAGTTATGAGTTTTACGCTACAACGCTGTAGCATACAACGCTGTAGCATAAAAACTCATAACTAAATAAAATAAAAAACAAATTACAAGATCTTTAAACTAATTACACCTAATCTAATAGCCCTATCAAAATAAAAAAAGCCCCCCCCAAAATAAAAAAAACCCTAGCCTAAACTAAACTATCAATGGCCCTTAAAAGGGCCTTTTGCGGGGCATTGCCCCAAAGAAATCAGCTCTTTTACCTTTAAAAAAAAATACAAACAACCCCCCCAACAGTAAAACCCACCACCCACACAGCCAACCCCCCAAATAAACATTAGCTAAAAAAAACTAAGCTCCCCATTGCCCTGAAAAGGGCATTTGGATGGGCATTGCCCTTAAAAGGGCATTTAGGTCTATTGTGGCCCAAAGCCCTAACCTAAAAATAAAACCCACCCAATACACCCTTAAAAAATCCTAACACTAACCCCCGAAGATCCACTTACCGGGAGAAGTCTTCATCCAAGCGGCAAGATGTCCTCATCGAAGCCGGCAGAAGTGGTCCTCCAGACGGGCAGAAGTGGTCCTCCAGACGGGCAGAAGTCTTCATCCAGACGGCATCTTCTATCTTCATCCATCCGGCGCGGAGCCGGTCCATCTTCAAAACATCTGACGCGGAGCATCCTCTTCTTCCAACTTCTTCTTGCTGAATGAAGGTACCTTTAAGTGACGTCATCCAAGATAGCGTCCCTTAGATTCCGATTGGCTGATAGAATGCTATCAGCCAATCGGAATTAAGGTTGAAAAAATCCTATTGGCTGATGCAATCAGCCAATAGGATTGAACTTCAATCCTATTGGCTGATCCAATCAGCCAATAGGATTGAGCTTGCATTCTATTGACTGATTGGAACAGCCAATAGAATGCCAGCTCAATCCTATTGGCTGATTGCATCAGCCAATAGGATTTGTTCAACCTTAATTCCGATTAGCTGATAGAAATCTATCAGCCAATCGGAATCTAAGGGACGCCATCTTGGACGACGTCACTTAAAGGTACCTTCATTCAGCAAGAAGACGTTGGAAGAAGAGGATGCTCCGCGCCAAGTGTCTTGAAGATGGAGCCGCTCCGCGCCAGAAGGATGAAGACTTCTGCCCGTCTGGAGGACCACTTCTGCCGGCTTCATTGAGGACATCTTGCCGCTTGAATGAAGACTTCTCCCGGTAAGTGGATCTTCGGGGGTTAGTGTTAGGATTTTTTAAGGGTGTATTGGGTGGGTTTTATTTTTACGTTAGGGCTTTGGGCCGCAATAGAGCTAAAATGCCCTTTTAAGGGCAATGCCCATCCAAATGCCCTTTTCAGGGCAATGGGGAGCTTAGGTTTTTTTAGTTAGGGTTTTATTTGGGGGGTTGGTTGTGTGGGTGGTGGGTTTTACTGTTGGGGGGGTTGTTTGTATATTTTTTTTTTACAGGTAAAAGAGCTGATTTCTTTGGGGCAATGCCCCACAAAAGGCCCTTTTAAGGGCTATTGCTAGTTTAGTTTAGGCTAGGTTTTTTTTTATTTTGGGTGGGCTTTTTTTATTTTGATAGGGCTATTAGATTAGGTGTAATTAGTTTAAAGATCTTGTAATTTGTTTTTTATTTTCTGTAATGTAGTGTTTGTTTTTGTTAATTTAGCTAATTGTATTTAATTTAGGGAATTCTATTTAATTTAGGTAATTTATTTAATTGTAGTGTAGTGTTAGGTGTTAGTGTAACTTAGGTTAGGTTTTAATTTACAGGTCAATTTGTATTTATTTTAGCTAGGTAGTTATTAAATAGTTAATAACTATTTAGTAAATATTCTACCTAGTTAAAATAAATACAAACTTGCCTGTAAAATAAAAATAAACCCTAAGCTAGATACAATGTAACTATTATTGTAGCTAGTTTATGGTTTATTTTATAGGTAAGTATTTAGTTTAAATAGGAATTATTTAGGTAATGATAGTAATTTGTATTTAGATTTATTTAAATTATATTTAAGTTGGGGGGTGTTAGAGTTAGGGCTAGACTTAGATTTAGGGGTTAAAAAATATAATATAGTGGCGGCGACGTTGGGGGCGGCAGATTAGGGGTTAATAAATGTAGGTAGGTGGCAGCGATGTTTGGGGAGGCAGATTAGGGGTTAATAATATTTAACTGGTATTTGCGATGCGGGAGTACAGCGGTTTAGGGGTTAATATGTTATAGTGGTGGCGACGTTGGGGCGGCAGACTAGGGGTTAATAACATTATGTAGGTGTCGGCGATGTTGTGGGCAGCAGATTAGGGGTTAATAACTATAATGTAGGTGTCGGCGATGTTGGGGGTAGCAGATTAGGGGTTCATAAGTATAATGTAGGTGGCAGCGATGTCCGGAGCGGCAGATTAGGGGTTAATAAGTATAAAGCAGGTGTCGGCAATGTTGGGGGCGGCAGTTTAGGGGTTAATAAGTGTAAGATTAGGGGTGTTTAGACTCCAGGTTCGGGTGTTAGGTGTAAACATAAAATGTGTTTCCCCATAGGAATCAATGGGGCTGCGTTACTGAGCTTTACGCTGCTTTTTGGCAGGTGTTAGACTTTTTCTCAGCCGGCTCTCCCCATTGATGTCTATGGGGAAATCGTGCATGAGCACGTACAACCAGCTCACCGCTGACTTAAGCAGCGCTGGTGTTGAAGTGCGGTATGGAGCACAATTTTGCTCTACGCTCACTTCTTGCCTTTTAACGCTGGGTTTGTAAAACTAACTTTTGAAGTATTTTTCATGGTGTCAATTTTCTTTTCTTTTTTTTTTTATAGATAAACACCTGGCTACTATTTTATATATATATATATATATATATATATATATATATATATAAGTGTTGCTTGGGTGTTTCTTGATCTGCGCTGTGTACGTTGCAAATGGTTATTTTGCTCTAAATAGTTCCTTCTGATATATTTCAATGGCAGCTAGTTTCTGAATATTCCACTATCATCAAATGGAATGTGAAGGAAAAAGGTATGGAGTTGAGTTTCAGAGTTCAGCGCACATAGAATGGAGAAAAACAAAACCAAAACCAAATTATGGTGCAGTATGTCAGTACTAGGCAATCAAAAACTAAACGTGAGATTTAAATGTGCTCACCTTATTTAACCTCAAACATGTGAGGTATGTTGGAAGCATGGAGGGGATGTATTCCCTATCTGTGGTAAAGATGTTTCCAGCTGGTATGCAGAAACTTTTAGCAGGTGGAAATCTTGATATCCCTGGAGTAGAAATATGTTGGTATTTCAGACAAACTTCTACTCTCTGGAGTTAGGTAGAGACACTTTAATTCTTTTTGCTGGATTTCTTTTCTTGTTGCTGATTATTTCTTTTCTCCTTCTTTATACTTGAAAGGCTTCTCCTCTCTGGAGTATGGTATAAACTTTATGTATGCAAACCAATTAGTGCTCAGTTTACATACTATGAGATCAATTGTGGATATTAATTGCAGCACTCATGAGATGTGTATAAATTATGCTTGCAAGGACACAAAGTGAAATTTAAAATAAAAACAGTTTTATTTTCCAATGTCCAATAAAAGATGATAAACAGAAATCCTCTTTGATAATAGTCCAGATCAGGGACAGAAATAGGTGAGCAGATGAAATATAGTATATTTCTCTAAATCCGGTAGTGAGTTTTTTTCTTATCAGGGCTGGTGCAAAAACAGCTAGCTGATAAAAATTAGTGATATTGTGGTATAGGATGCTGTAAGTACAGCTAAAGGTAAATTCCTTGCGTTGGTTTTGAGCTCTGAAAAGCTCCCAGAGTTCAGGTGGATAAGTTGGTGTTTATGATGGAAAACCGTAATAAATAGTTACATGAACTGCTGTAAATACAGCTAGATGATGATTCCTTGTGGTTTTTTGAGCTCTAGATAGCTCACAATATCCGGATGGATGTGGATTCTTAAGCCTGTCAGTGACAGGGTCCATTGCTGAAGTGTTTGAAGCTTGGTCTCCCTGGACAGGAAGTGACGTCAGAAGTGGGCGTGCCCTTACGCGTTTCGTGAATTACATTCACTTCATCAGAGGGTATACCCTATTTATTTATTACGGTTTTCCATCATAAACACCAACTTATCCACTTTTAGCTGTACTTACAGCATCCTATACCACAATATCACTATTTTTTATCAGCTATCTGTTTTTGCCCCAGCCCTGATAAGAAAAAAACTCACTACCGGATTTAGAGAAATATACTATATTTCATCTGCTCACCTATTTCTGTCCCTGATCTGGACTATTATCAAAGAGGATTTCTGTTTATCATTTTTTATTGGACATTGGAAAATAAAACTGTTTTTATTTTAAATTTCACTTTGTGTCCTTGCAAGCATCATTTATACACATCTCATGAGTGCTGCAATTAATATCCACAATTGATCTCATAGTATGTAAACTGAGCACTAATTGGTTTGCATACATAAAGTTTATACCATACTCCAGAGAGGAGAAGCCTTTCAAGTATAAAGAAGGAGAAAAGAAATAATCAGCAACAAGAAAAGAAATCCAGCAAAAAGAATTAAAGTGTCTCTAACTCCAAAGAGGAGAAGTTTGTCTGAAATACCAACATATTTCTACTCCAGGGATATCAAGATTTCCACCTGCTAAAAGTTTCTGCATACCAGCTGGAAACATCTTTACCACAGATAGGGATTACATCCCCTCCATGCTTCCAACATACCTCACATGTTTGAGGTTAAATAAGGTGAGCACATTTAAATCTCACGTTTAGTTTTTGATTGCCTAGTACTGACATACTGCACCATAATTTGGTTTTGGTTTTGTTTTTCTCCATTCTATGTGCGCTGAACTCTGAAACTCAACTTTTTATATATATATATATATATATATATATATATATATATATATATATATATATATATATATATATACAAAACATGGGTGGGGTCAGCACTCTCAGGCCGGACCGGGTACACATCCTATGACCCTGCAACATGCACAGCCCTGGGTGCAAACCAGCACTCTCAGGAAGCTGCACTGTCACCAGAGTCACAGGCAGTTAACCCCAGTCAGGCCTGGGTGCAAGGCCCAAACAAGGAAAATTACAAAAAATAATATGTTTTAATATAAACACACAGAAAAAGTCCAGCACTCACTCACAAGCTCTCAACTAAGATAAAAAGCAGCAATGGAAGAATTAGTTACCGCATCTGGCCAAATGGGAAAAGCCCAGGTACCTCGTCAAGGTTTCTTCCAAATAAACCTGGGTCCCTAAACAGCCACACAATGCAGGCTCACAATCAAACAACTGTGAAAAAAAAGCAACTGTGAAAAAAAAACCAGGGCTGTGCATGTTGCAGGGTCATAGGATGTGTACCCGGTCCGGCCTGAGAGTGCTGACCCCACCCATGTTTTGTATATGTTTGGGAAATTACATAAGCCTGTGCACCCTCCATTTTTTCACAGGAACGTACTCTTGTATAGTAAAATCAAATAGTAGAGCTAGACTGTCCGTGATAAGTTCATTTGAAAACAGTAGCCCCACTCCATATAAATGCATGGTGATTGACAATGACACCAATGTACAAAACATAACTCAAACAACAACAAAACTATGCCGAAATTTCTTAATTTAAGATCACTTTGTATATATTCTACACATCTAGTGGTATCCCTCGACTTTGTATTTAACTATCAACCTTTGCGAGAAGTGCTAAGCTAAAGAGTTCATTATTAGAGTATCAGGCAGGGGTGGGACCACGTCAGCCATACCCCTCTAAGGTAACACTAGGCCTGTCATTCCAACTAGGTCACTCCTGTAACTTGTGTAAAGCTCCGCCCTTCTATCCTCAGATCATTTTAGATTTCATCCCAGATGAATTTTAAATCATGGAAGAATCCTAACCTATTCGATTTAAAGAATTATTCCATTCTCAAGGTATCTGTCATGTGAGAGTGCCAGTCCTTTAGGGTCGGCAGATTTGAGATTTCCAGAGCCTTGCGACTAAGGATCTAGCAGAATTCAATGCCAACTGAATTAGTCGTGTTCTTAATTTACATTTAGGTAACAGGTTCAGTAGGGCCGTTGTCGGGTCTAGCTGATAGGAATCCCCCCGCCCCATTATGACTTGTAGGATATTCTGTATGCCCTCCCAAAAAGGTGACAATTTAGGACATGCCCACCATATGTGTGTCATCGTCCCTCTTTCCCCACAACCCCTCCAACAAAGGTCTGACGAGGCAGGGAAAATGCATTTAAGTCTGGTAGGTGTCAAGTACCACCTAGTCAGGAGTTTGTAATTTGTTTCTAAAAATCTAGCTGAGCATGAAGATTTTCTTGTGTTATTAAAAATTTTAACCCACTCTGCTTCTGTGATATTCTTATTCAATTCCCTATGCCAGCGTTCTATATAATCAGGAAGATTCGAGCTCTGTGCATTAACTAGCAGTCTCTTAGCCCACGATAAGGTGTGATGTGCTGAACTTGTCATAGCGCATGTCTGTTCGAAGGGTGTGAGATTTCTTGTAATTGACTGTTTGAGAGAGTGGGTATGGAGAAAATGGTGAACTTGGTTATATTTTAGCCACCTAACAAAAACTCCACCTAGGATGTCTGTAAGGTCTGACCTGTTTTTGAGTTTGCCCTCACTGAGTAAATTAAATAGGGGAACCGTGTAATCCATCTCCCAATTATTCAGGTTATTCCTGTCAAACATTACCCCCCCCCCCCCCCCTAATAGCTCAGCATTCGGGGAAATTGGGGAAATGGGTGATCTGAGTGTTGATATTCCTGGGAATCTCTTTATCAAAGTGTCCCATAATTCAAACACATGGTGTAAAAGCGGGTATGCCTTCAACCATGGGGGTCGATTCTGCCCTGGTATCCAACATAAAGCTCCCGTAGAGGGGGAGTGAAGTATATGTGAATCTATTGGAATCCAAGCCTTAGAGTCCCTACTTCTGTGCCACTCTATGATTCTCTGTAAGCCCGTGGCCTGGTAATAGATTTTCTTTTGCAAGATGTACCGAGTCCACGGTTTCATCCTTACTTGTGGGATATTATCCTTCCCAACAGGAAGTGGCAAAGAGAGCACCCACAGCAGAGCTCTCTATATAGCTCCCCCCTTAACTCCACCCCCCAGTCATTCTCTTTGCTGGCTCTAAGCAGGAAGGGTAAAGTGAAAGAGGTGATAAACTGTTAGTCTTTATTTTTTCTTCAAGCAAGAGTTATTTTTAAATGGTACCGGTGTTGTACTATTTACTCTCAGGCAGCAGATGGATGAAGACTGCTGCCTGGAGGATGATGATCTTAGCATTTGTAACTAAGGTCCACTGCTGTTCCCACAGAAGCTGAGGAGTACAGGAAAACTTCAGTGTGAGGAACCGTTTCATGCTATGCAGCAATGAGGTATGTTCAGTCATATATTTTCTGGAGAGACTGTGATATTTCAGAAAGACTGATATTATACCCAGGAGGGTAAGGGTAAGCAGTAATACTAGAGCTAAAAAGAAGGGCATTACTTAGCTTGCTTATGGGGCCAATTACATATATGGTTGTGTAATGTCTGTAATGAACCAATGCAGGATCAGACTGGATCACAACTGCAGAGTTGTAGATAATATAAATCAAATGTATCACTTTAGCAATTGGGCTATTGATCAGCATAGACCAGGCTGCTTGCAGTGAAAAGTTATTCTCAGATAAATGAATTGCTGAACAGAAGTTTTGTCTGGCAATAAATAAGCACAGCAAGATTGCTGTTAAATGTCACAGCAACAGAAAAATAAGAATTTCACAGGATGCAGATTCACAACCTTAGTTAAAGGGCCATAATACCCAAATGTTTAAAAACTTGAAAGTGATGCAGTATAGCTGTAAAAAGCTGACTAGAAAATATCTCCTGAACATCTCTATGTAAAAAAGAAAGATATTTTACCTCAAAAGTTCCTCAGTAGCCACATCCCATTGTAAAGGATTTCTAAGCAGCATTTTAGTGTGTCTGTCCTAGGACAGCTTAGGGGATGAGCCTCGTGCACTCTCATATTATTTCACCAATCAGGTAAAGGAAGCTTACTATGAAATCTCATGAGAGTTAAGTCAAATCTCATGAGATCACAGTAAAAGAGTTCATGACCTCAGCACTGCTGATGCTGATTGGCTGCAGTTTATTTCTTCATTTTTTTAAAAATGTTTTACCTGCAGCTGGGAGCAGCTGAAGTATAACTTTTTACACAGAACTTACTCTGCTGAGCTGAGGAGATTGTGAGGTAAAATATCTTCCTTTTTTACATAGAGATGCTCAGGTGATATTTTCCTGTCAGCTTTTTACAGTTATACTGCATCAGTTTCAAGTGATTTAGCATATGAGTATTATGTCCCTTTAACTTCCCTTAGGTAGAATGTCTCTGTATACATCAGAAGGTACAGTGTTAATTATATGTTAGAAGGAAAGTAAACTTCCAGTATGCTGTTAGTATAGTCTTTTAGTAAGTAATGTTTGAAGCAAATCACAGAATACGTAGCATGTCAGCAAACCAGTTCTTATAAGGACAAAATGGAAAACACAGCGTGCATATATGCTGATAAAGTTGCGGTCAGTGAAAGTCTCAGTAATGAGAAATTGGTTTAGCTTCTGTAACAGGTTAGCTCAAGTATCACGCTTACCCCCAATGATCAGTTTCACTTAGACAGGAGCGGGACAGTTTGCAGAGAGTCCTGAGGCGTGTACAGACTGAACGCTGCCTGTGGCGAAGATGCAATGTGTGGCTGTGAGTGGGGGAGGAGTCCGGGAAGCGTGTATCGCTTCAGAGTCTCAGCCGTTGTTAAGCTGAAGGGAGACGGCAAGTCAGGAGCTGTTACATAAAGTGAGTAACGGTGAAGCGTGCACGCTTAGAAGTAGAAACCTCTTGCAGCAGTAGTATGTAATTCGGCTTTGAACGTTGAAGTAAGCTGAGTTAGTTATAACGCTGCTCCCCTAGAATACGCTGGTATATATTAATTAGAAATCCAGATATGCTTGTAAGCAGAAGCAGTGCTGAATGAGGATGTTAGCTTCAGATCTAGTTCAGGAACTTAATAATTAAGCACCTGTCTGCAGTCAGCTGATGCCTTAAATACAGGTAAAGCTGAGGTCAGGTGACAGAGTAAGGAGGAAGGTGAAACATGGAGTGGAATCCTTACAGGTTGACACTGAATGTAAAATGTTTGTGTGCAAACGTTTTTTGGATGGGAGTACTTTAACATTTTTTTGTGGGCAATAAACGTTTTGGGCAACTTTATTGGGACACACATGGCTTATTTTTAGGGTCTTGGAACCCACATGGCTAGTTATAACCGCTCTGGTGCGGTTCTTTAAGGCTCAGGGAACATCTAGTGAGATGGGCGGGGCCTATTTTCGCACCGCAGTTAGTTTTATCAGCAAGCAGCAAGCTCTAACTCCTGAGGGCCCTGGTGTGTGTTTTGGGCCAAATCAAAGCTTTTACCCCACATTTTCGATCCCTGAGGGCAGGTAGGGCCACAGCAGGGCTGTGGCAAGGTGCTGAGGTTTTTTTTTCCGGATCTGGGCCTATTTTTGATCCGGTTTGGACATTAAGGGGTTAATTGTTTAAAAAAAATTGTGGTGCAATCTTAACTACCTATAGTGGGTCTACATACAAAATTTTGAAAGATTTGGTGCATGTTTAGGCTGTTTTGCAGAACGTGTATACTTTTTTTTCTCTTAAAGGCACAGTACCGTTCTTTTAAGATTGTTATTTTTTTTCACTAAATAAAGTGTTTTCATGCTTGTTTATAGTCATTACTAGCCTTTTCAACATGTCTGACATTGTGGAAAGTCAATGTTCAATATGTTGCCATTGTGGAACCTCCACTTAGAATGTGTCCCTCATGCATCAATAAATTGTAAAGAACATATTTTAGCTAATAAAGGTATGTCGCAGGATGATTCTCATTCAGAAGGGAATCAGGTTATGCCATCTAATTCTCCCCAAGTGTCACAACTGTTAACGCCCGCACAAGCGACGCAAAGTACTTCTATTACGTCTAATTCTTTCACCCTGCAAGATGTGGCCGCAGTTATGAATACTACCCTCACAGAGGTTTTATCTAAGCTGCCTGGGTTGCAGGGGAAGCGCAGTAGGTCTGGTGTGAGAACAAATGCTGAGCCCTCTGATGCTTTATTAGCCATATCCGATGTACCCTCACAATGTTCTGAGTTGGGGGTGAGGGATTTGCTGTCTGAGGGAGAGATTTCTGATTCAGGAAAGATTTTCCCTCAGACAGACTCAGATATGACGGCTAATAAATTTGAACTAGAACACCTCCGCTTATTGCTCAGGGAGGTTTTAGCGACTCTGGATGATTGTGACCCTATTGTAGTTCCAGAGAAATGGTGTAAAATGGACAGATTTCTAGAGGTTCCTACCTACACTGATGTTTTTCCGGTCCCTAGAGGATTTCGGACATTGTTACTAAGGAGTGGGATAGACCAGGTATTCCGTTCGCTCCCCCTCCTACTTTTAAGAAAATGTTTCCCATATCAGACACCATGTGGGACTCGTGGCAGACGGTCCCCTAGGTGGAGGGAGCTATTTCTACCCTGGCTAAGCGTACAACTATACCTATTGAGGACAGTTGTGCTTTCAAAGATCCTATGGATAAAAAATTAGAGGGTCTCCTAAAGAAAATATTTGTTCATCAGGGTTTTCTTATCCAACCTATAGCGTGCATTGTTCCTGTAACTACTGCTGCTGTTTTTTTATTTGAGGCTCTGGAGGAGGCTCTTCAGGTTGAGACCCCATTAGAGGATATCCTGGATAGAATTAGGGCTCTCAAGCTAGCTAATTCTTTCATTACAGATGCCGCTTTTCAACTGGCTAAATTAGCGGCAAAGAATTCAGGTTTTGCCATTTTAGCGCGTATGGCTTAAGTCCTGGTCTGTTGATGTGTCATCAAAATCTAAGCTTTTAGCCATCCCTTTCAAGGGTAAGACCCTATTCGGGCCTGAACTGAAAGAGATCATTTCAGATATCTCTGGAGGGAAGGGTCATGCCCTCCCTCAGGATAAGTCAAATGAGGACCACACAAAATAATTTTCGTTTCTTTCGGAACTTCAAAGGTGGTCCCTCTTCCTCTTCCCCTGCTGCAAGGCAAGAGGGGAACTTTGCTCACTCCAAGCCAGTCTGGAAACCTAACCAGGCTTGGAACAAAGGTAAACAGGCCAAGAAGCCTGCTGCTGCCACCAAGACAGCATGAAGGGGTAGCCCCCGATACAGGAGCGGATCTAGTAGGGGGCAGACTTTCTTTCTTTGCTCAGGCTTGGGCACGAGACGTTAGGACTCCTGGGCTGTAGAAATCGTAACCCAGGGGTATCTTCTAGATTTCAAAGATTCTCCCCCAAGGGGGAGATTCCATCTTTCACAATTGTCTTAAACCAGACAAAAAGAGAGGCTTTCTTACGCGGTGTAGAAGATCTATTTACCATGGGAGTGATCTGCCGAGTTCCAAAAACAGAACAGGGGCAGGGGTTCTACTCCAATCTGTTTGTGGTTCCCAAGAAAGAGGGAACCTTCAGACCAATCCTAGATCTCAAGATCCTAAACCAATTCCTCAGAGTCCCATCCTTCAAGATGGAGACCATTTGGACTATTTTACCAATGATCCAGGAGGGTCAATATATGACCACCGTGGACTTTAAGGATTCGTATCTACACATTACTATCCACAAAGATCATCACCAATTCCTCAGGTTTGCCTTTCTGGACAAGCATTACCAGTTTGTGGCTCTTCCCTTCGGGTTGGCCACGGCTCCCAGAATTTTCACAAAGGTGCTAGGGTCCCTTCTGGCGGTCCTAAGGCCACGGGGCATAGCAGTGGCGCCTTATCTAGACGACATTCTAATTCAAGCGTCGACCTTCCAACTAGCCAAGTCTCACACCGACTTCGTGTTGGCCTTTCTAAGATCTCATGGGTGGAAGGTGAATGTAAAAAAGAGTTCTCTTTCCCCTCTCACAAGAGTTTCATTCCTAGGGACTCTGATAGACTCGGTGGACATGAAAATATTTCTGACGGAGGTCAGGAAATCAAAGATTCTAGCCACCTGCCGAGCTCTTCATTCCATTCCACGGCCGTCAGTGGCTCAGTGTATGGAGGTAATCGGTCTAATGGTAGCGGCAATGGACATAGATCTATTTGCTCACTTACATTTCAGACCACTGCAACTATGCATGCTCAGTCAGTGGAATGGGGATTATGCAGATTTATCTCCTCAGATAAATCTGGATCAGGAGACCAGAGATTCTCTTCTTTGGTGGTTGTCACAGGATCACCTGTCCCAGGGAATGTGTTTCCGCAGGCCAGCGTGGGTTATAGTGACGACGGACGCCAGCCTTCTGGGCTGGGGTGCAGTCTGGAATTCCCTGAAAGCACAGGGTTTGTGGACTCAGGAGGAGGCCCTCCTACCGATAAATATTCTGGAATTAAGAGCGATATTCAATGTTCTTCAGGCATGGCCTCAGCTGGCTTCGGCCAGATTCATCAGATTTCAGTCGGACAACATCACGACTGTGGCTTATATCAATCATCAGGGGGGAACAAGGAGTTCCTTAGCAATGATAGAAGTTTCCAGGATAATCCGATGGGCAGAGACTCACTCTTGCCATCTTTCAGCAAGCTATATCCCAGGGGTAGAGAACTGGGAGGCGGATTTTCTAAGTCGTCAGACTTTTCATCCGGGGGAGTGGGAACTCCATCCGGAGGGGTTTGCTCAATTGATTCAGCAATGGGGCACACCAGAATTGGATCTGATGGCGTCTCGTCAGAATACCAAACTTCCTCGATACGGGTCCAGCTCAAGGGATCCTCAGGCAGTACTGATAGATGCTCTAGCAGTACCCTGGTCGTTCAACCTGGCTTATGTTTCCACCATTTGCTCTCCTTCCTCGTTTGATTGCCACAATCAAACAGAAGAGAGTTTCAGTGATTTTGATAGCACCTGCGTGGCCACGCAGGACTTGGTATGCAGACCTGGTGGACATGTCATCTCTGCCACCATGGTCTCTGTCACTGAGGCAGGACCTTATGATCAAGGTCCGTTCAAGTATCCAAATCTAATTTCTCTGCAACTGACTGCTTGGAGATTGAACGCTTGATTTTATCAAAGCGGGGTTTCTCTGAGTCGGTCATAGATACCTTGATTCAGGCTTGAAAGCCTGTCACCAGGAAAATCTATCATAAGATATGGCGTAAATATCTTTATTGGTGCAAATCCAAAGGCTACTCATGGAGTAAGATCAGGATTCCTAGGATTTTGTCCTTTCTCCAAGAAGGATTGGAGAAGGGGCTATCAGCTAGTTCCTTAAAGGGACAGATATCTGCTTTATCAATTCTACTGCACAAGCGTCTGGCAGATGTTCCAGACGTTCAGTCGTTCTGTCAGGCTTTAGTTAGAATCAAGCCTGTGTTTAAACCTGTTGCTCCGCCATGGAGTTTGAATTTAGTTCTTAAAGTTCTTCAAGGGGTTCCGTTTGAACCTATGCATTCCATAGATATTAAGCTTATATCTTGGAAAGTTCTGTTTCTAGTTGCTATCTCTTCGGCGTAAAGAGTTTCTGAACTATCTGCATTGCAATGCGACTCGCCTTATCTTGTTTTCCATGCTGATAAGGTGGTTTTGCGTACCAAACTTGGGTTCCTCCCTAAGGTTGTTACTATCAGGAATATCAATCAGGAAATTGTTGTTCCTTCTCTGTGTCCTAATCCTCCTTCTAAGAAGGAACGTCTGTTGCACAACTTGGACGTGGTTCGTGCTTTGAAGTTTTATTTGCAGGCAACCAAAGATTTTCATCAAACATCTTCTTTGTTTGTTGTCTATTCTGGTAAGCGTAGAGGTCAAAAGGCTGCGGCTACCTCTCTTTCCTTTTGGCTGAAAAGCATCATCCGTTGGCTTATGAGACTGCTGGACAGCAGCCTCCTGAAAGAATTACAGCTCACTACACTAGAGCGGTGGCTTCCACATGGGCTTTTCAAGATGATGCTTCTGTTGTACAAATTTGATACTTTTGCTTCTTCGGAGGCTATTTTTGGGAGAAAGGTTTTGCAAGCAGTGGTGCCTTCCGTTTAGGTTGCTGTCTTGTCCCTCCCTTCATCCGTGTCCTAAAGCTTTGGTATTGGTATCCCACAAGTAAGGATGAAACCGTGGACTCGGTACATCTTGCAAAAGAAAACAGAATTTATGCTTACCTGATAAATTTCTTTCTTTTGCGATGTACCGAGTCCACGGCCGCCCTGTCTATTCAAGACAGTATTTTTTATTGAAAACTTCAGTCACCTCTGCGCCTTATAGTTTCTACTTTTTCTTCCTTAGCCTTCGGTCGAATGACTGGGGGGTGGAGTTAAGGGGGGAGCTATATAGACAGCTCTGCTGTGGGTGCTCTCTTTGCCACTTCCTGTTGGGAAGGATAATATCCCACAAGTAAGTATGAAACCGTGGACTCGGTACATCGCAAAAGAAAGAAATTTATCAGGTAAGCATAAATTCTGTTCCTATCTTAGGCAGACCCAACCCTCCCTCTCTGGCTGACCTGTACATATTTGCCTTCTTAACTCTGGGTTTTATGCTACCCCCAAACGAATCTAAAGCGTGTTGTTTCTGAGTAAGGAGGCCCTGTGTTAGGGTGATAGGGACAGCTTGAATCGCGTACAGCAATCTAGGGAGTACATTCATTTTCAAAATTTGGAGTCTACCCCACCATGAAAAGGGACGGTCCTTCCAAGTCTTTAAATCTGTCGATATAGTATTAAGTAGATTAGTGAAGTTAAGCTCTAGGAGGGCTTTCGTGTTTGGAGCACAATACATCCCCAAATATTTGATCGCTTGTGGTTGGTGTTTAAGAGTGCAGGACTGTAAAAGGGTCTGAAATTCTTGAGGTGGGAGGGAGATATTTAAGATTTCTGACTTTTGTTCATTAATTCTGAAATTGGAAAAGTCACCAAATTGTTTGAAAACTTTCAGGACCTCAGGGACAGATGTCTGGGGTGATGATAACGTGAACAGGACGCTCAGTTTTATTTTTATATGTAATAAGGCCAAGAGTGGCCATGTCAATTGTTAATCATCCTTTTTTGGGTATCATTAAAATTATTACGTCCAAGAGTCCTTCTTAGTTGTGGGAGGAACATTTACTAGAAAAAAAATGAGGTTTCATTTATATGTGTTTTACCATATTGAAGATACATGTTTTACACACTGTTATGACTATCATCTTAATTAAAATATCACCTTCATATCTCTAATGCCTATGATTAAGAGGCAGGTTATTATTATGTAATTTGTCAGGAAGTTATTTATATTCTCAGATATTGTTGAATATAACCTGTTTAATTACTATTATTATGTATTAATATGCCTTGCATGTTGTGTTATATATATATATATATATATATATATATATATATATATATATATATATATACCTCAATAAAATAAATATGATTAAAAAAAAAAAGATAGATAGATAATCCCTTTATTACCCATTCCCCAGTTTTGCATAACCAACACAGTTATATTAAACGGACAGTCAACGTCAGAATTTCTGTTGTTTTAAAAGATAGATAATCCCTTAATTACCCATGCCCCAGTTTTGCAGAAGCAACACAGTTATAATAATACACGTTTTAACTCTGCAATAACCTTGTATCTAAGCCTCAACAGACTACCCCTTATCTCAGTTCTTTTGACAGACTTGCATTTTAGCCAATCAGTTCTCACTCCTTCGTAAATTCACGTGCATGAGCTCAATGTTATCTATATGAAACTCATGAACTAACGCCCTCTAGTGGTGAAAAACTGTCAAAATGCATTTAGATTAAAGGCGGCCTTTAAGGTCTAACTAATTAGCATATGAACCTCCTAGGTTTAGCTTTCAACTAAGAATACCAAGAGAACAAAGCAAAATTGGTGATAAAAGTAAATTGGAAAGTTTTTTTTTAAATTACATGCCCTATTTGAATCATGAAATTTTTTTTTTGGACTTGACTGTTTCTTTAATATACTTTTTGCCTCTGTGATTAGCTTGTATCTAAGAAATTTCTGACAGCCCTCTGATCACATGACTTTTTATTTATTATCATTTTAGCCAATTAGTGCTGTGTTGTGCTGACTCTTATATAACTCCCTGGGCTTAGCACAATCTTATTTATATGGTCCACATGAACTTGCAGTCTTCTGTTGTGAAAAGCTAATAAAAAGCATGTGATAAGAGGCTGTCTGTAGAGCCTTAGAAACAGGCAGAAATGTAGAGGTTTAAATGTTATAAAGTATATTAATATAACAATGTTGGTTGTGCAAAGCTGGGGAATGGGTAGTAAAGGCGTTATCTATCTTTTTAAACAATAACAATTTTAGTGTAGACTGTCCCTCTAACTAAAACAAAAAAACAAAAGGGCGCCACATGGAAAAGTACATTTTGACAATATTTCTTCCATAAAGAATCAACCAGTGTATAATCACCAAGGGAAAGCACCACCAAGCATTGTACAGGCTAGAACTTCACAGCCATCCAGCAGACTGCACACCATGCTAATCCTGGATACAACTCTGATCTCAATCTTCTAGGTCCCATGATCAGGATAACCAGGGCCGGCTCAAGAAATTGTGCTACCTGGGTCCAAGAATGCAATAAGGCCCCCACCCTAATAGTAACATTACTGATTAGGATATCAACCTACTATCCTGGCCACTTACCTTACTAAGCCTGCCTATCTGCATGCATCCATTGCATATATACAATTGCGCAATAAGTGGGAAGGAATTTAGGGAAGAGGTGCACGTGTGTCACCTTAAATTTTGCCCCTGACCAGTTCTGTGTCTTTGTGCATGATAAGGTTATACTACTTGGAGCCTTCAACTTCCTCCATGGAGACATGGGACAGAAGTGGTTTGGGTCTGACAGTGACTGACTCAGTCACTAAAGTGCTGCCCCTTGTCAAATGCTACCTGGGTCTATTGGACCCACTTGATCCCATGGGGGAGTCTGCCTTGAGGATAACGTGAGGCTGAACTCTCAAACCTCTTAACCTTGTGGTCAAGATACCAATATTCAGCAAGCAAATGTCATGAAAAATAACAAATATTTATTTAAAATCAAGTATAAAACAAGTAAAACAATGCTACACGTTTCTCAGCAATACTTTGGCACCCTTGTGGGGTTTTTTTTTAAAACCGATCTACATGGGAGGGTATTACTTGTTACAATGAGCTGCCTGGGCGTTTCTATCAATTTTTTTATGTTCTTGGACTGCTGTGGACACTGACTGGGGAATTTCTCTCTATAGAGAATTAAAAAAAAGTTTTTTTTTCTGGGGAATGTGAATCCTTATTAATCTTTTATAGCAATTGTTTTGTCATTAAGTTTTATTAAATCTTTTATCATTCTTTCATTGTTTCGAGGGTTCCCCCTATTACGGTGTACTTATTGTTTTCTGCAGTTTTAAATAATAGGATTTTCCAGAGCTGCAAGGGTCCTGTTTAGATTTTCAAAAGGCTCAGGAGACTAAAATTAAATAAAATATAAGATTTAATAACATAGAAAAATAAATAGGTATTCTGTATACTCCGTAAACAGTAAGTGATACCACTGCTTTTGATATTACTAATATAGATGACTTGCAATTTCCCAATTAGGTGACAAGGAGGTTGACTTAAAGGGACAGAAGAAGTCAAAATTAAACTTGAATGAAATAGATAGAGCATATTGTAAAACAACTTTCCAATTTACTTCTATTTGCTTTGTTCTTTTGACATCCTTTGTTGAAGAGTAAAGCTAAGTAGGCCGATAGGAGCTCAGGAGTGTGCAAATGTCTTTAGCAGTGTATGGAATAAAAAATAGGGGTTCCCTCAAGCGCCTACCCAACCGGAGGCAAAGGGATTATCAGCAAAGAACCGAAGGAGAGTAAAATCACTTATAACAGTGAATACAATAAAATTACTTATTTAATATAACTTGGATAAAATCAAATACAATAATCATGGATCCATGAGTAAATACATAAAATGAATACAAAATTGCAAATAAAAACAACAATAATATAAGAACAATATATAAGAGAACAATGAATTGCACAATAAAAAATGAATTGCACAGTAATAGAAACAATGGTCTGGATTGCACAATGATAATGGTAATTTAAACCAAAAGACTTGAAGAAATGGATTGAGGGCTAGGGCTTGAGCCCATCCAAAAATGGACAGTGCAGAACTTGTGTAGATGTAACCAATAGATGTCAGTTCCAATTGTATAAAAGTGTGGATAGTGTTCAAAAATTCATATGTGGATAGTATCCAAAAGTTAATTAATGGGTGTGTAGTATTAGCCTGAGGTGAATCCTATAGAGTCAGTGATCAAAAATAAAATGGAAAATGTGAATCCGTAGTGTTAGTTCATCAAATGAATAAAAAAAAAAAATACACTTCTGTGAAAAATTATATTGTAATTCCTCTGTGAAAAATATATTGTGAAAAAAAAATTTAATTGTGAAAGAATAATGAAAAAGTAAAAATATATGAAAATGTAAAAATATAAAAAATATAAAAATATAAAAAACAATCACCCAGGGTTCTAATTACATCAAATGTTGCTTGTAGTCAGTCCCAAAGTGTAGTTGATCCCAAAGTTTAGTTGATTCCGTGAATGTGTGAGGTGAAGGAGTGTTGGGCCCACAGATAGGTAAACAATGTGATAAGAAACAATATCCACCTAGAAATATAAAAGTATATAGTGCAGATAACCTTTTAAAATTAATACACAAATGAAATTAGGCTTACCAATACTCAGTCTACGCGTTTTGGCCCTTCCTAGGCCTTTATCAAGACTCACTTTAGCAGTGTATGGCACTAGTGTTTGCAGCTATGTTTAACATTTCTTTAAACAATGTTGCAAACAATGCTCCCAGGTGAATAGAGACATGTGCACGCTCCTGAGCTCACCTAAAATTACTCTTTAAAAAAGGATACCAAAATAAATAAGCAAAACGGATAACAGAAGTAAACGGGCAAGTTATTTAAAATGCCATTCTCTATTCAATCCATTGAAGTTTAATTTTGAACTTTCCGTTTAATGCTATAAGGTTATAGAGGATGTATGGAGAATCAGTAAGATTAAGAAACTAACTAGGATAGCGTTGGTAATTAGAGCACAGGATAAAGTGAATTAGTGTTTCAGTGTTTTGACTTCCATGTCCTTTTAATTAGTGAGGAGTCGCAAGAGGGCTGAGTGGCTGTGGGCAAGGAAGAAGCAGTAGGTGGGTGGGTCAGTAAAATAAAGCACGTTGTTGAATATAAAGTAGCTAATGATTGAAAAGCACCAGAAGAGGAAGATGAATCATGAAGATTAATACGATTTAGTAGGAAAAATGCAATAGTGCATATCTAGGAGGCTATGGGAGAGTAGATAAATAAAGAGTATGCAGAATGTGGGGTTTTTATAGCCCTTTAACCCCTTGATGTATAAAGTTACAGCCGAGAGCTGGATTTCCTGGGAACCGGAGCACGATTTGCTCTACACTGGGAGGGATGGGGAGCTACACTACAGAAAAAAAGGAGGAATGGGGGGGGGCTAACAATTGATCACCAGAGGGGGGAGGTGTGGGGACCACTACACTACAGAATTTAAAAAATATATATGGGGGGCGGAGCCAACTACCATTGAGGCAAGACGCACATTTCAAGAGCTCCTAATATATACAATATTTTTAAAGGCTATATTACATATTTTACCCACTTCTAATCCTATTCTGGAGATTCATATAGAGAGCTATCTTTTTACTGCTTTTGGGGAAACTTTGCAGTGCTAAACACTTTAAATTTTACAATCCCTGTTCTCTAACTTTCACTGGGATACTGAATGTGTGAAGACATGGCCACGCTCATTATATCTCAGATGAAGGAATTGCTAGACCATCACAACGAAGCTCTTTTGGACGCAGCGGTTGAGGCTTTCAAGCCTCTCACTGTTCATACTACTGCTTCAGTTGCCCTAACTGCCTGTGAGGAGAAATACGCAGAAGGTGAAATTGACCCACAACAGCCGCCATCTTTAATATTAAAACATTCTTCACTACATTGTGACATAAAGGAGATCGAAGGGCAGGGTGTTGGCAAGGAACTGGACACCATTAATGAGCTTGCAATTGGATGCACTCTATAGAGGCCTGAGAGATGCACCACTGGCAGATACATTACAGCGTATTAAAGGGTGGATTTGGGCACATGGTCCGCGCGTGACTTCCTTCTACCAGCCAACCTACCGAAGCCCCTCTGAGGTGCATGGAACATTTAACAACGTCAATTCAAGGCTGGATGGACTTGGAGCCTGTGCACTACAACTATGCGGGGTCCTCCAGAACTTGGTCACCGTTGCAGATTGGTGGTCATGGCTGGAACCTATGCAGCAAGTGCAGCGCGCTCCCTGTGGCTTTAGAAAAGGTATCGGCTAATTTGGACACAGTCTCAGTGCCCACAATAGGAGAAACATTTGCGGTTTCTGGGACTTTTCTATGAACTTGAAGCAATTTGAGTTTTTTTTCCTGTTTTATTCTAGTGAAGTTACTTTTCATATGAGGTTACTTTGTTGTTGTTTGTTTGTTTTTTCTTCTTCTCTAACCTGGTCACTATACTCATATCACCAGAATTATAGTTGTTTAATGTTGTGCTGAGGGCCCTGTCAATGCCTACATTAATATATTTGTCACAACAGCAGCTGCGCCATAAGGTGCTTTTACAAATAGCCTATTGAAATGGCAGTGTTAGTAAGGAGGGTACACACATTGTAGACTGAACACCATCATTACTTAGTGAGTGTGAGCCCTTCTCTGTCTCCTCTCCACAGCTATACAGTATTTTGCTTTCCTGTGGCTAAGGAGTGGGTCCTCACCTACAACTGTGACTGTTCTCAGACCGCTATCTGCATGTTTTAAAAGCACAGCAGGCATGCTAATGAAGTGTCCATGGTTATTTGTTCACACTTTTTCATAATAATGCCCACATAGCTCCTTACTTACAGCTCTCCTAGATAGTTATGCAAATAAGATCATACTCTGACTTGGGTTAATGAGCTTCAAGACGGTAGCCGCAATATAAAATGGGTATTAGCCGGTCTATATATCTGTGTAGTATTGTTTATACCACACCATATTGTCTCTAACTCTTAGTGTACCTTATATTTAAAGGGACATTGTACCCAAAATTTTTCTTTTGTGATTCAGATTGAGCATGAAATTTTAAGCAACTTTCTAATTTACTCCTATTATCAAATTTTCTTCATTCTCTTGGTATCTTTATTTGAAATGCAAGAACGTAAGTTTAGATGCCGGCCCATTTTTGGTGAACAACCTGGGTTGTCCTTGCTGATTGGTGGATAAATTCATCCACCAATAAAAAAGTGCTGTCCAGAGTACTGAAACCAAAAAAAAGCTTAGATGCCTTCTTTTTCAAATAATGATAGCAAGAGAACAAAGAAAAATTGATAATAGGAGTAAATTAGAATGTTGCTTAAAATTGCATGCTCTTTCTGAATTACAAAAGAACAAAATTGGTTTCAGTGTCCCTTTAAGAAAGCTCATTGCCACTACCTTGTTTCCTGTTTAACATTGATCTTCGCAGTGTATAGTTTGCTTACTTATTTACAGTTTGATATTCTAAATGTATCGTCTGCATCATATACCCCCCTGAAGGTAGAGCTGTTTAATTTTAGCGTTAGTGTTATCTGAGCTCCTAATGATCCAGACTAGCCATAGTCTATTTATATATTTGGTAACTCTTAACCCACTGGAGATGTATATAAGTGCATCACATGAGTATCTAGGTCTACTGTTCATTCATTGGGAAACCCATCTCACATATAATTCTACGCAATTAACATTATCCTTCTGTATATTCTTTTGTATACTTTATTTGCTAGATGTCTCCACAAGAGTATTTATTTGAATATCCTGCCACTATTACGCTTTAGAAGTTTCCTATGTCCCCTTACACCTCTGTTGAAAAGTTTAAGTTTAATTTTTCATTTTATTCCTTTGTTATGCCTTTTAGGCTAGCACCAATAATCTTATTACATGGAGGTCAGGCTGCCAGCGGCCGAGGCAGCAAGATCCTCTTTCCCATCATCTTAGCGATGTGCAAGCCCTTATCTACTGTACAATTAGGAGCTCAGAGACAGGTTACTGTGCGTACACAAAACTGGCTTTCATCTGTGCCCCCATTGTAACCAATGAACATGCATATGCAAATATATGGAACATATTTGATATATTCTACTTATTATACTCCCACCCCCACAGCACCCCCATAATAAACCTCCCAACCTGGGAGAGTTAACTATGCGGTTTATCTTGCCTATACCACACCCTAAATATTACATCATACCTACATATCATACCATATTATTTAAGCATACGAATGACGCCTTCATTGTTGATATCATTTGAAATATTAATTGCCAACCTATTCTCAGTTACCGCACCCTAAATATTGCACTATACCTACATATCCTATCATATTATTTAAAGGGACAGTCAAGTCCAAAAAAAACTACAATTACATGCACTATTTGAAAAATGAAAAACAACTTTCCAATTTATAAGCGCTTGTAGGCCGCCTCTATTTTATTTACTTTACACAGCAGGGGAGAGCAAGCTCATGTAGGCCATATAGATAGCATTGTGATCACGCCCGTGGCTAGTGGCAGACACTGCACTAATTGGCTAAAATGCAAGTCAATAGATATTAACTAAAAGTTATGTGATTTAAAATTAGGAGAGGTAAAAAGTGAGTTTAAAATCCTCCACTACCTCATCCCTTATTTTAAATGTTGTTGTATTTTGCCCAGAAATCAACTTCACCCAGCAGTGATTCATACCTTCTCCCAGCTAATGAGTGGCAAAAACCACAAATCAGTCTGTCCTGGGATGGTTATGAATCACTGCACTAACCCTAGCTAAGCTTATAAACTGTGTGAACAGCGATGCTTTGGCAGAAAGGGAATCTGCTGAAAAGCAGACTTGAAGTAAAAAAGTGTGTCATTGTGAACCTCATTTGCATATCTTACCCAGAATCCTTTGCTGCATTGGAAACAATGTAATTCAGAGGTTTTCTGTGGGAAAAACAAGCCTTCTGGCCTGTCTAGATGTGTTCATGAACTACACAATGAGTTATTTTCTTTATATTTTGTGCGTAGTGAAGGATTTTAAACTCACTTTTTACCTCCCCCTAATTTTAAATGTTGTTGTGTGCATAGATAGATAGATAGATAGATAGATAGATAGATAAATAAATAATTTGAAATGGACAAGGAGCAAATACTGAATAAATCACTTGCATTCAAGCGTTTTGGCACCGGCTTTGCTTCTTTTGTAATTATCTATATATCTAGCAGATGGGGATACCGCTTTTCTGCTTACCGAAGTCTTAAGTCCTGCTCACAGCTGATTGGTGCTCTACACTATCAATTTCTGCCTACCCCATGATCCGGAGCCTATCGTAAGTGCGTACGTTCTGACGTCAGAGAAGGTGGCAAGCCCACCGAGAAGGACGGGTTTGCACATCATGGACATTCCCTGCTGACGTGACCGGAGGGCTTCATCACTTGACTGGAATCGCCAACAGAAGTTGTCCACAGCATACTAAACGACACGTACCAGGCGGACGTAGATGGGAATAACGGCTGACACACACGCTACTGTAGCAAATCAACAGCACCTGCACCCAGCTGGTGGGATAAGATAAATACTTACACTGCTTGTATCGAACTCTGCCTCAATGTTTGTGACTCACACTCCATGCTTTTGCATAATATATGCCAGACATCTACCGGTCTGAACCTGTTGAACAAGGACTATCCTTACATTGGGAACTGTAAACAATAACTGTTATATATACCTAAGTTACACTTTCTTTAGTCCTGTTGGAGGCGCAGCACACAAATGCTATTGGAACTTTTCTTATCTTAATTGCTATTTATATTCTTTATTGTTATAATATTATATATATATATATATATATATATATATATATATATATATATATATATATATATATATATATATATATATAATGCCTATTTACAAAGAAACAGGTAATTTAGATAGAGCACACAAAAACTTTTGTATTTACTTCTATTTGTATTTTTTGTTGCCTCTTTTTAAATTATTTTACTGACTAGACATTTTGTCCCCTCATATACAGTCTCTTGCCTTGTACCCTCCTGAGAGCCTTGAAATGACCAAACAACATTTTTGATTGATAGAAATAACGTGTTTCTTTTCAGATTCTAATGGTTTCTCGTAATCCTAAAGATACGGCTGTGTCACTTTTCCATTTTTATAATAACAACCCTGTGCTCCCTAAATGTAGTTCATGGGATACATTTTTCCAAGACTTCATGACTGGCAAAGGTAATTTACTAGTAACCATTAAACAGTTAATGCTGAAAACAACAGTTTTTTTGTTGTATTTATATTTATATAATTAATATAGTTTACTTAAAGAGACAGTGTACTGTAATTTTTTGTTCCTCTTTAAGGTGTTCCCGATAATCCTTATTACCCACTTGAGTTCTTAAAATTGCTTACAAACAGCTCCTTTAGCTTTATTGTTATTTTAATCAGCTATTATTGCCTGTTGAAAATACTGAAAATATGAATGCTGTAGTTTTTTTCAACTCCAGAAATCATGACACATCAACAGGGCAAGTTTTCATGATATCTGAACTAGTGAAATAATCAGCTGATCAGTAGCCATGGTTACTAACCTTCTCTCACCCATCAACTGATTCATTTACCTGTGCTCTAGTTCAAATATCATGAAAATCTGGCCCTGCTGGTGTGCCTTGAGGACTACAGTTGAAAACGAATACAAGTTCTCATTATTGGCCATGGAGGAACCTTGGAAGAGATAGGTTATAGGTGCTGGGGGTCTCTTCAGGGGAGCAATTATGCTTCCTTAGTGTGAATAAGTATTTTTTGAGTGGTGCATTGGTGGGATTTGCAGTCAAGGGTGCTATATCTTCAAATTAAAGTTTCATATTGGAGTTGGGATAAACAGGCTTTAATGCAGTGGGGGATCATGGATAGATGTGGATACTAGGTACCTGGTTGCATAGGATTAATAAAGTAAGGGTCAGAAGGGGTTCATAGGGTATGGGAACAAAGTTAGGATATTATTGAGGTGAAGGCGTTAGAGTATAATATTAGTGCAGGTACAGTAGAAAGAGGATAATTGCATGGGTAGGTTGCATTCAAAGTTATGTTCCGGGGTATCAGAGGAACTGATGTTATAGATGGTTGTTATACTGTAACTGTGCTTATTAATTGCACCAGGTATTATTTTCCAATATTGTTGATGTGGTCAGACAAGCTCATGGCTGGTTGATACAGGACAAAGAAGAGTCCAGTGAGAACTGAGAAAACATTTCATGACATGATTAAAGGCTTTTGAGCTTAAAACGTCTCCGTTCTGTTTCACCTTTACCCCTATGGAGAAATTAAGGATTTTATTTTATTTCCTAGGATTGGACTTTTCTGTGTCTTGTATCAATCAACCATGTTTCTTGTATATGAGGGACTGGCCTTCCCTGTCCGTGGCTACAGGTGTGGAGGTGCTGCCCAAACCACTCTGCTAATAAAATGGTTGATACAAGACCACCAAGTGAGGCTGAATAAAAGAATCTAACTTAAAAGTGATATATTGAGCAAAATTGATTAAATAAGAAATAAATCTAGAGAGTTCTGTAGTCATTAGTTCAAGATTTGTATCTTGTTTATCAGTAAATATCATTATTGGTTTAACCACACAAATATAATGTATTCATGCCCAGTTTATATTCCCTTATATCTATTGCCTAATAAGAATACTGAGAGAAATACATTTTTTTAGTTGTTAATTCATTCAATAATCTAAAATCCAGCAAATCCCATTACAACAATTTTTACCTGACAGATATTTCAACATATTCTGCTAAAGAATACAATGAAAACTCTTCTGTATTTAAACTAATTGTTTTGTGAATTTCAGTTATATGGGGATCCTATTTTGATCATGCCCTTGAATGGAACAAACACATTGATGATGAAAGAATTCTTATTGTCACATTTGAAGAAATGAAGAAGGTGTGTTTACTCTTTATTGCCATTCTGAATGTTCTTGATTACTTTCTTATGCTTAAAGTGACAATATACTCCAGATTTCGTAATTTTTAAAAGATTGATAATCCCTTTATTACCCATTCCCCAATTTTGTATAACCAACACTCTTATATTAATATACTAATGCCCCCTTATCTCAGTTCATTTAACAAACTTGCATTTTAGCCAATCAATGCTGACTCATAAATAAATCCACTGGAGTAAGAACAATGTTATCTATATGACACACATGAACTAGTGATGTCTAGCTGTGAAAACTGTCAAAATATACTGAGATAAGAGACGGCCTTCAAGGGCATAAATATTAGCATATGAACCTATCTAGGTTTAGCTTTCAACAAAAAATACCAAGAGAACAAAGCAAATTTGATGATAAAAGTACATTGGAAAGTTGTTTAAAATTGCATGCCCTATCTGAATCATGAAACTTTAATTTTGACTAGACTGTCCCTTTAATGCAGTATAGATAGCTTTATAAGACTAAAGGACTGGAATTTCTCAATTCCATTACTCAGGACCTATAACAGGCCAGATTTTCATATCTGAACTAGAGCACAGGTAAAATAATTAGCTGATGAGAGAGTGCATGTTAGTAACCATGGTTACTTATCAGCTGATTATCATGCAAATCTAGCCTGTTAGGGTTCCAGAGGACTGGAATTGAGAAAAAACTGCTTTAGAGCACAGATGGCCAACTGGCGACCAGTGGGCCACTATTTCTTTTACAAGATATGATGAGTCCACGGATTTCATCCTTACTTATGGGATATCGCCTCCTGGTCAGCTGGAGGAGGCAAAGAGCTCCACAGCAGAGCTGCATAAATAGCTCCTCCCTTCCCCCCCAACCCAGTCATTCTCTTTGCCTGTGTTAGTGACAGGAAGAGGTAAAGTGAGGTGTTAGTTTAGTTGCTTCAATCAAGAGTTTTTTATTTTTAAATAATGGTGCCAAAGTGTACTATTTAATTATAGAGCAGCATCTGAAGTTATAGCATTTTTGGCTATGGGAACTGGTGGGGTTTTTAACCTTGCTGCGCCTCTCATTATGGTGCTGCTCTGAAGTGATGGCCTTAGAGAAACTTAACTAAGACCCTTATACCTTCACAGGACCTCAGGAGGAAGAATGGACCTCTTGACACTGTGAGTTATCATGCTGCTCCTCAGCATAGAAGTATGTGCAGTCTCTTATTCTGGGGCTCTGCAGCTTATCTCAGATCTGACTGTACCTTTTTTTCTCTATCTGGGGTTTTAGTGGCTAAAACGGCTGCCCTTTTTTAATATGCAGACTCTCATTAAGTTTATCAGAACGAGAACCAACATATTATTTAGCTCCTACAGACATTCTAGTGGCGTGGATAAGATATGCTAGAAGTGCTGGAGATATGATGTGTTACAATGTACATTATATTGGGCAAATCTCTGTTTAATGTGGTGGAAACATATCGCATAAGAGATGGCTGACGCTGGGGATTCTGAGGAGTTTTGTAGGGTTTTTTTGTGTAAACTCCGGTAAATGGCGGTTCACTGTGGTAAATTACGCTACGGAACTGCAGGGTTACGTTTACGCCCACGAAGGCGGGGCTTGATGTTCGCGCGCTTTCTGCGCAGTAACTCCTCTGTTGGGCTCCGGATGGCAGCGGTTCTTCATGGCCCCTAAGTTCGCTTGTTATTAAATCTTGCAAGCGATCTTAGGTGTGCCGCACGAGAGGGTCAGAGTTGAAGCACGTGGGGGCAGGTAGGAGCCGCAGCGGAGCTGCGGCGAGGTGACTGTCCTTTTGTTCTGGCCAGTGCGCTAGTTATAAAGTCTATCAACACAAGGGATAGATAAATTCTTCTCTCTTTTTATTAGCCTGTCGGGTAGTTGCAGAATTTTAGTATAAAGACATAGTACTCTTATGTTATTAACAAATACATGATCTGTGACTCGACCAAGTTTGCCTTGTTTGTATGTTAACATGGACGACTTTGAACAAAGTACATGCCTTATGTGTTTAAATGCCATTATGGAACCCCCTATTACACTTTGTCCCTCATGTATTACTAGGGAATTACAGTGTAAGGAACACATTTTCTTTAATAATGATACTAATGAATGTCCTCAGACTGATGAGGTTCAGGGTAAGCCGCTTCTTTCTCCCCAAGAGTCTCAGCCTTTAACACCCGCGCAGGTGACGCCATGTTCTTCGACGGCGTCTGCGTCATTCACTCTGCAGGATATGGCTGCAGTTATGTCATCCACTCTTACAGAAGTTTTATCTAAGTTGCCAGTGTTACAGGGCAAACGGAGTAGAAAAGAGACCCAGGTGGTCCATGCACCTTCTGATTCTTTGATGGCGATCTCCGACGTAACCTCCCAGGGCTCTGAGGGGGGGTAGGGAGGCTCTGTCTGAAGGGGAACTGTCTGACTCAGGTAGTGCATTACCCCAGACAGATTCGGATGGGATGTCCTTCAGATTTAAGCTTGAACACCTTTGCCTGTTACTGCGGCAGGTTTTGATGACTCTGGACGACTGTGACTTTATTGTGGTCCCTCCAGAGAAATTGTGTAAGATGGACAGGTATTTGGAGGTTCCTTCTTATTCTGACGTTTTTCCAGTTCCTAAGAGAATTTCGGAAATTATTACTAGGGAATGGGAAAGACCGGGTATCCCGTTCTCACCTTCCCCTATTTTTAAGAAAATGTACCCTATAGCTGACATCTTTCGGGACTCTTGGCAGACGATCCCTAAGGTGGAGGGAGCTATTTCTACCCTGGCTAAGCGTACGACTATCCCTATTGAGGACAGTTGTGCTTTCAAAGACCCTATGGATAAAAAGTTTGAGGGTCTTCTAAAAAACAGAATTTATGCTTACCTGATAAATTACTTTCTCCAACGGTGTGTCCGGTCCACGGCGTCATCCATTACTTGTGGGATATTCTCCTCCCCCACAGGGAAAGGCAAGGAGAGCACACAGCAAGAGCTGTCCATATAGTCCCTCCCAGGCTCCGCCCCCCCAGTCATTCGACCGACGGTTAGGAGAAAAAAAGGAGAAACTATAGGGTGCCGTGGTGACTGTAGTGTATAGAGAAAGAAATTCTTCAAACCTGATTAAAAAACCAGGGCGGGCCGTGGACCGGACACACCGTTGGAGAAAGTAATTTATCAGGTAAGCATAAATTCTGTTTTCTCCAACATTGGTGTGTCCGGTCCACGGCGTCATCCATTACTTGTGGGAACCAATACCAAAGCTTTAGGACACGGATGAAGGGAGGGAGCAAATCAGGTTACCTAAACAGAAGGCACCACGGCTTGCAAAACCTTTCTCCCAAAAATAGCCTCCGAAGAAGCAAAAGTATCAAATTTGTAGAATTTGGCAAAAGTGTGCAGAGAAGACCAAGTCGCTGCCTTACATATCTGATCAACAGAAGCCTCGTTCTTGAAGGCCCATGTGGAAGCCACAGCCCTAGTAGAGTGAGCTGTGATTCGTTCAGGAGGCTGCCGTCCGGCAGTCTCGTAAGCCAATCGTATGATGCTTTTCAGCCAAAGGGAAAGAGAGGTAGCAGTAGCTTTTTGACCTCTCCTCATGCCAGAATAAAATGACAAACAGAGAAGACGTTTGTCTGAAATCCTTTGTTGCTTCTAAATAGAACTTTAAAGCACAGACTACATCTAAATTGTGTAACAAGCGTTCCTTCTTTGAAACTGGATTCGGGCACAAAGAAGGCACAACTATTTCCTGGTTAATATTCCTGTTGGAAACAACCTTTGGAAGGAAACCAGGTTTAGTACGCAAAACAACCCTATCTGAATGGAACACCAGATAGGGCGGATTACACTGCAGAGCAGATAATTCAGAAAACTCTTCTAGCAGAAGAAATAGCAACCAAAAACAGAACTTTCCAAGATAACAACTTGATATCTATGGAATGTAAGGGTTCAAACGGAACCCCTTGAAGAACTGAAAGAACCAAATTTAGACTCCAGGGAGGAGTCAAGGGTCTGTAAACAGGCTTGATCCTGACCAAAGCCTGAACAAAAACTTGAACATCTGGCACAGCTGCCAGTCGTTTGTGTAACAAGACAGATAAAGCAGAAATCTGTCCTTTTAGAGAACTCGCTGATAATCCCTTATCCAAACCTTCTTGGAGAAAGGAAAGGATCCCAGGAATTTTAATCTTACTCCATGAGAATCCCTTGGATTCACACCAACAGATATATCTTTTCCATATTTTATGGTAAATCCTTCTAGTCACAGGTTTTCTGGCTTGTACCAGAGTATCTATCACAGAATCCGAAAACCCACGCTTAGACAAAATCAAGCGTTCAATTTCCAAGCAGTCAGCTGGAGAGAAACTAGATTCGGATGTTCGAATGGACCTTGTACTAGAAGATCCTGTCTCAAAGGTAGCTTCCATGGTGGAGCCGATGACATATTCACCAGGTCTGCATACCAAGTCCTGCGTGGCCACGCAGGAGCTATCAAAATCACTGAGGCCTTCTCCTGTTTGATCCTGGCTACCAGCCTGGGAATGAGAGGGAACGGTGGAAACGCATAAGCTAGGTTGAAAGTCCAAGGCGCCACTAATGCATCCACTAGAGTCGCCTTGGGATCCCTGGATCTGGACCCGTAGCAAGGAACCTTGAAGTTCTGACGAGACGCCATCAGATCCATGTCTGGAATGCCCCATAATTGGGTCAACTGGGCAAACACCTCCGGGTGGAGTTCCCACTCCCCCGGATGAAAGGTCTGACGACTCAGATAATCCGCCTCCCAGTTTTCTACTCCTGGGATGTGGATCGCAGATAGGTGGCAGGAGTGATCCTCCGCCCATTTGATGATCTTGGTCACCTCCCTCATCGCCAGGGAACTCCTTGTTCCCCCCTGATGGTTGATGTAAGCAACAGTCGTCATGTTGTCTGATTGGAATCTTATGAATCTGGCCTTTGCTAGTTGAGGCCAAGCCCGGAGAGCATTGAATATCACTCTCAGTTCCAGAATGTTTATCGGTAGAAGAGACTCTTCCCGAGACCATAGACCCTGAGTTTTCAGGGAATCCCAGACCGCGCCCCAGTCTAATAGACTGGCGTCGGTCGTGACAATGACCCACTCTGGTCTGCGAAAGCTCATTCCCTGGGACAGGTGATCCTGGGTCAGCCACCAACGGAGTGAGTCTCTGGTCTTCTGATCTACTTGAATCACTGGAGACAAGTCTGTATAGTCCCCATTCCACTGTTTGAGCATGCACAGTTGTAATGGTCTTAGATGAATTCGCGCAAAAGGAACTATGTCCATTGCTGCAACCATCAACCCTACTACTTCCATGCACTGAGCTATGGAAGGCCGTAGAACAGAGTGAAGAACTTGACAAGCGTTTAGAAGCTTTGACTTTCTGACATCTGTCAGGAAAATCTTCATTTCTAAAGAATCTATTATTGTTCCCAAGAAAGGGACTCTTGTTGACGGAGACAGAGAACTTTTTTCTATGTTCACCTTCCACCCATGAGATCTGAGAAAGGCTAGAACAATGTCTGTGTGAGCCTTTGTCTTTGAAAGAGACGACGCTTGAATTAGGATGTCGTCCAAGTAAGGTGCCACTGCAATGCCCCTGGGTCTTAGAACCGCTAGAAGGAACCCGAGCACCTTTGTGAAAATCCTTGGAGCAGTGGCTAGTCCGAATGGGAGAGCCACAAATAGATAATGTTTGTCCAGAAAGGCGAACCTTAGGAACTGATGATGATCTTTGTGGATAGGAATATGTAGATACTCATCCTTTAGATCCACGGTAGTCATAAATTGACCCTCCTGGATTGAAGGTAAGATCGTTCGATAGTTTCCATTTTGAACGATGGCACTCTGAGAAATTTGTTTAGAATTTTTAAATCCAGAATTGGTCTGAAAGTTCCCTCTTTTTTGGGAACTACAAACAGATTTGTGTAAAACCCCCGACCTTGTTCCACAGTTGGAACTGGGTGTATCACTCCCATCTTTAACAGGTCTTCTACACAATGTAAGAATGCCTGTCTCTTTACTTGGTTTGAAGATAAGTGAGACATGTGGAACCTTCCCCTTGGGGGTAGTTCCTTGAATTCTAGAAGATAACCCTGAGAGACTATTTCTAGTGCCCAGGGATCCTGAACATCTCTTGCCCAAGCCTGAGCAAAGAGAGAGTCTGCCCCCTACTAGATCCGGTCCCGGATTGGGGGCTACCCCTTCATGGTGTTTTGGTAGCAGCAGCAGGCTTCCTGGCCTGTTTACCCTTGTTCCAGCCTTGCATTGATTTCCAAGCTGGTTTAGTCTGGGAAGCGTTACCCTCTTGTCTAGAGGCTGCCGAGTTGGAAGCCGGTCCGTTCCTGAAATTGCAAAAGGAACGAAAATTGGACTTATTCTTAGCCTTGAAAGGTTTATCTTGTGGGAGGGCATGGCCCTTTCCCCCAGTGATGTCTGAAATAATCTCTTTCAAATCTGACCCAAAAAGGGTCTTACCTTTGAAAGGGATATTAAGCCAGAGCGCTCTGCGCGCCACAATTGTAAACCCTGAATTTTTCGCCGCTAACCTCGCTAACTGCAAAGCGGCGTCTAAAATAAAGGAATTAGCTAACTTAAGTGCGTGAATTCTGTCCATGACTTCCTCATACGGAGTCTCCCTACTGAGCGACTTTTCCAGTTCCTCGAACCAGAACCACGCCGCTGTAGTGACAGGAATAATGCACGAAATAGGTTGAAGGAGGTAACCTTGCTGTACAAAAATCTTTTTTAAGCAAACCCTCCAATTTTTTATCCATAGGATCTTTGAAAGCACAATTGTCCTCAATAGGAATGGTTGTGCGCTTGGCTAGAGTAGAAACCGCCCCCTCGACCTTAGGGACTGTTTGCCATGTGTCCTTCCTGGGGTCGACCATAGGGAACAATTTCTTAAATATAGGAGGAGGGACAAAAGGTATGCCTGGCTTCTCCCACTTCCTATTCACTATGTCCGCCACCCGTTTAGGTATCGGAAAAACATCAGGGTGCACCGGGACCTCAAGGAACTTGTCCATCTTGCACAATTTTTCTGGGTTGACCAGATTGTCACAATCATCCAGAGTAGATAGCACCTCCTTAAGTAATGCGCGGAGATGCTCTAATTTAAATTTAAATGTCACAACATCAGGTTCTGCCTGCTGAGAAATTCTTCCTGTATCAGAAATTTCCCCATCTGACAAACCCTCCCTCACTGCCACTTCAGATTGGTGTGAGGGTATGACAGAAAAATTATCATCAGCGCCCTCCTGCTCTATAGTGTTTAAAACAGAGCAATCGCGCTTTCTCTGAAATGCTGGCATTTTGGATAAAATATTAGCTATGGAGTTATCCATTACTGCCGTCAATTACTGCATAGTAACAAGCATTGGCGCGCTAGAAGTACTAGGGGTTGCCTGCGCGGGCATAACTGATATAGACACAGAAGGAGATGATGTAGAACTATGTCTACTTCCTTCATCTGAGGAATCATCCTGGGCAACTTTACAATTTGTGACAGTACTGTCCTTACTTTGTTTGGACGCTATGGCACAATTATCACACATATTTGAAGGGGGAACCACATTGGCTACCATACATACAGAACATGATCTATCTTAAGGTACAGACATGTTAAACAGGCTTAAACTGGTTAATAAAGCATAAAAAACGTTTTAAAACAAAACCGTTACTGTCTCTTTAAATGTTAAACAGGGCACACTTTATTACTGAATATGTGAAAAACTATGAAAGAATTATCCAATCTTTACCAAATTTTCACCACAGTGTCTTAATGCATTCAAAGTATGGCACCCCAATTTTCAAGCTGTTAACTCTTAAAATGTGGAAACCGGAGCCGTTTTTAATTTTAACCCCCTTACAGTCCCAGCCACAGCCTTTGCTGCGACTTCACCAATCCCAGGGGGGTATATGATACCAAATGAAGCCTTCTAGGAACGTTTTTAGTGGATTCCAGACCCTCATACATGCAGCTGCATGTACTGTACTCAAAAGTAACTGTGCAATAATGGCGCGAAAATGAGGCTCTGCCTACTACAGAGAAAGGCCCTTCCTGACTGGGAAGGTGTCTTAACAAGTGCCTGGTGCTAAAAACGTTCCCCAATGTTATAAAAGTGTGAAATTCACTTCAAACTGCATATAATACTTAAATAAAGCAATCGATTTAGCCCCTAAAAGTGTCTACCAGTTTTATAGCCCATATTAAGCCCTTTATTCTGTTTGAGACTAAGAAAATGGCTTACCGGTCCCCATGAGGGGAAAATGACAGCCTTCCAGCATTACACAGTCTTGTTAGAAATATGGCTAGTCATACCTTGAGCAGAAAAGTCTGCCAACTGTTTCCCCCAACTGAAGTTATCTCATCTCAACAGTCCTATGTGGAAACAGCAAACGATTTTAGTTACTGTCTGCTAAAATCATATTCCTCTCACAAACAGAACTCTTCATCTTTTTCTGTTTCAGAGTAAATAGTACATACCAGCACTATTTTAAAATAACAAACTCTTGATAGTAGAATAAAAAACTACAACTAAACACCACAAACTCCTCACCATCCCCGAGGAGATGCTACTTGTTCAGAGCGGCAAGGAGAATGACGGGGGGCGGAGCCTGGGAGGGACTATATGGACAGCTCTTGCTGTGTGCTCTCCTTGCCTTTCCCTGTGGGGGAGGAGAATATCCCACAAGTAATGGATGACGCCGTGGACCGGACACACCAATGTTGGAGAAAAGCTATTTGTTCATCAAGGGTTTCTATTACAACCGACAGCCTGCATTGTACCAGTCACAACTGCGGCTGCCTTTTTGTTTGACGCCTTGGAAGAGTCTCTTAAGACTGAGACTTCTTTAGAGGAAATAATGGACAGAATCAAGGCCCTTAAGCTGGCCAATTCCTTTGTTATGGATGCCGACTTTCAGATCGCCAAATTGGCGGCTAAGAATGCAGGATTTTCCATTCTAGCGCGCAGAGCCTTATGGCTAAAATCTTGGTCTGCGGATGTGTCCTCTAAATCTAAGCTCTTGGCTATTCCTTTCAAGGGAAAGACCCTGTTCGGGCCTGACTTGAAAGAAATTATTTCTGATATTACGGGAGGTAAGGGTCATCTACTCCCGCAAGACAAAACTTCTAAACAAAGGGGACGACAGAGTAATTTTCGTTCCTTTCGTAATTTCAAAGGAGCCACCCCTTCCTCTGCCGCTAAACAGGAAGGGAATTATTCACAAGCCAAGCCCACCTGGAGACCCAACCAGGCTTGGAACAAGGGTAAACAACCCAAGAAGCCCGCTGCTGCTCCCAAGAAAGCATGAAGGGGCAGCCCCCGATCCGGGACTGGATCTAGTAGGGGGCAGACTTTCTCTCTTTGTCCAGGCTTGGATAAGAGATTTCAGGATCCCTAGACACTATAAATCGTGTCTCAAGGGTATCAGTTGGAGTTCAAAAATTCCCTCCCAAGGGGAAGGTTTCTTCTTTCATGATTGTCTGTAGACCAGATAAAAAGAGAGGCGTTCTTACGTTGTGTAAAAGACCTCTTCATTATGGGAGTAATTTGTCCCATTCCAAAACAGGAACAGGGGCGGAAAGAGTGAACTTTCCGACCCATTTTAGATCTCAAAGGACTAAACAAGTTTCTCAGAGTTCCATCCTTCAAGATGGAGACTATTCAAACAATTCTTCTATTGATCCAGGAGGGTCAATATATGACTACCGTGGACTTAAAGGATGCATATCTTTATATCCCTATCCACAGAGATCATCATGAGTTCCTGAGGTTTGCCTTTCTGGACAAACATTTTCAGTTCGTGGCCATTCCTTTCAGGCTGGCCACGGCACCCAGGATCTTCAAGAAGGTTCTAGGGTCTCTGCTGGCGATCCTCAGGCCACGGGGCATTGCAGTGGCGCCTTATCTGGACGATATTCTGATCCAGGCATCGTCTTATCAGAAGACAAAGTCTCATACCGACATGGTTCTATCCTTTCTAAGGACGCACGGGTGGAAGGTGAATCTAGAAAAGAGTTAACTAATTCCACAGACAAGGGTTCCTTTCCTAGGAACACTAATAGACTCTATATCCATGAAAATCTTCTTGACGGAAGTCAGAAAGTTAAAGATTCTGAATACATGCCGATCCCTTCAGTCCAATCCTCGGCCATCAGTGGCTCAGTGCATGGAGGTAATTGGATTAATGGTGGCAGCAATGGACATCATTCCGTTTGCTTGTTTTCGTCTCAGACCGCTACAACTGAGCATGCTCAGACAGTGGAATGGAGATTATGCAAATGTGTCTCCTCAGATAGATCTAGATCAGGAGACAAGAGACTCTCTTCTTTGGTGGTTGTCGCAGGATCATCTGTCCCAAGGGACGTGCTTCTGCAGACCATCATGGGTGATAGTAACAACGGAATCCAGTCTACTAGGATGGGGTGCAGTCTGGAATTCCCTGAAGGCTCAGGGTGTGTGGACTCGGTCGGAGTCTCTACTTCCAATCAATATTCTGGAGTTGAGGGCAATATTCAATGCCCTTCAGGCTTGGCCTCAGTTGGCTTCAGCAAAATTCATCCGATTTCAGTCGGACAACATCACGACTATGGCTTACATCAATCATCAGGGAGGAACAAGGAGTTCCTTGGCGATGACAGAAGTATCCAAGATAATTCGATGGGCGGAGGCTCACTCTTGTTATCTGTCAGCAATATACATCCCAGGAGTGGACAACTGGGAAGCGGATTTTTTGAGCAGACAGACGTTTCATCCGGGGGAATGGGAACTCCATCCGGAGGTCTTTGCCACCCTGATTCTCAGACCAGAGCTGGATCTCATGGCATCTCGTCAGAATGCCAAGCTCCCGAGATACGGATCCAGGTCCAGGGATCCTCAAGCCGAACTGATAGATGCCTTGGTAGTGCCTTGGTCATTCAACCTAGCTTATGTGTTTCTACCATTTGCTCTCCTTCCCTGGGTGATTGCCCGGATCAAACAGGAGAGGGCTTGGGTGATTCTCATCGCTCCTGCGTGGCCTCGCAGGACTTGGTATGCCGATCTGGTGGACATGTCATCTCTGCCACCGTGGAAGCTTCCATTGAGGCAGGACCTTCTCATTCAGGGACCCTTCCATCATCCAAATCTAATTTCTCTACAGCTGACTGCTTGGAGATTGAACGCTTGATTTTATCTAAGCGAGGGTTCTCTGATTCGGTCATTGATACCTTGATTCAGGCACGTAAACCTGTTACTAGAAAGATTTACCATAAGATATGGCGTAAATATCTTTATTGGTGCGAATCCAAGGGTTACTCATGGAGTAAGATTAGGATTCCTAGGATTTTGTCCTTTCTTCAAGAAGGATTGGAGAAGGGGTTGTCAGCAAGTTCCTTAAAGGGACAGATTTCTGCCTTATCTATTTTGCTACACAAACGTCTAGCAGATGTTCCGGATGTTCAGTCTTTTTGTCAGGCTCTGACTAGGATCAGGCCTGTGTTTAGATCAATTGCTCCTCCTTGGAGTTTGAATCTAGTTCTTAAGGTTCTTCAAGGGGTTCCGTTTGAACCTATGCATTCCATAGATATTAAGTTGTTATCTTGGAAAGTTTTATTTCTGGTTGCTATTTCTTCTGCTCGCAGAGTTTCTGAGCTTTCAGCATTACAATGTGATTCTCCTTATCTTATTTTCCATTCTGATAAGGTGGTGTTGCGTACCAAACCTGGTTTTCTTCATAAGGTTGTTTCTAACAAGAATATTAATCAGGAAATTGTTGTTCCTTCCTTGTGTTCTAGCCCTTCATCTAAGAAGGAGCGTCAGTTACATAATTTGGACGTAGTCCGTGTCTTGAAGTTCTACTTCTACAGGCGACTAAGGATTTTCGTCAAACATCTTCATTATTTGTTGTTTTTTTCTGGAAAGCGTAGGGGTCAGAAAGCCTCGGCTACCTCTCTTTCTTTTTGGCTGAGGAGTATCATCCGTGTTGCATATGAGACTGCTGGACAGCAGCCTCCAGAACGAATTACGGCTCATTCTACTAGAGCTGTGGCTTCCTCTTGGGCTTTTAAAAATGATGCGTCTGTTGAACAGATTTGCAAGGCTGCAACTTGGTCGTCTCTTCATACTTTTTCCAAATTTTATATTGTACAATTATTAATACCTCAGCACCAGTGGTAATATGAGTGCACGCTGGAAGAGCCCCTGCTTGAAGGCTCCAACACAATCCACAAACGAATAACTCCAGCAGCACATCAAGGGTTAACAATTTCCAAACCTTTTATTGTACCAGGAGGAAAACAAACATGACGTTTCGGGCTCAAATGCCCTTAATCATATGACCTTTTTACAACACACACCTTACTTAAATACCTGTCACCACAGGTGTACCTAATCTAATACAATTTCATCATATATCTAACCTTTAGGTCTAAACGCCACCTAGTGGTCAAGGTATAAAATTACATCTAAATGAAAAGTCTAACCGTGTTACATATTCGCATTTTGACATTGAACTACATCAAACAAATAAATATATAAATATATAAATAGTTACAAGTCTAGGGAGAAGGGATTCTTCTTCGCAGCAATCTTATTTAGAAAAAGGTTTAGCAGAATCTGGAAAAAATAAAATTAAAGAAAAATATTAAAATCTATCTCACGATTCATACCTTTTGGATATAAACAATCCAATTTATATATCCACATAGATTCTCTCTTTTTTAAGATCAACTCCCTGTCACCACCTCTCCTTGGGACAGGAACATGATCTATAATTTGAAATTTAAGTTGTGCAATGGAATGACCAAAAGTCAAAAAATGATTAGAGACTGGAGCATTAAGATCCTTACACCTTATATTTGACTTGTGTTGTATGATCCTATCTCTCACCCGTTGGGTGGTCTCGTCAATGTAGATCCACCCACATGGACACTTGATTAGGTAGATTGCATACCCTGTATTGCACGTGAAAAAGCCATTAATCTTATAGATTTTACCAGTAAGTGGATGTACAAAAGTAGGACCTTTAACCATGTTATTACAATTTGCACAACCCAAACAGGGATAGCAGCCCAGGTTTTTGCTTGAAATATAACTTTGTTTTGTTTTTTTAGTACCAATATCAGCCCTCACAAGTCTATCTTTAATACTAGAACCCTTCCTATATGCAGACATAGGGCCATTGTTAAAAGCGTGTACACCTGGATGACATTCTTTTAACATAAACCAGTGTTTTTTAATGATTTTTTGAATTTGTGAACTCTGATTATTGTATTCTGATACAAAAATTATCCTTTCTTTCTTATCATTATCTTTACTCACACTGGTCTGTGCTACACTTTTAGCTCTCAAAATCTCACCCTTTATCAGGTCAGTTGGATAGCCTCTATCACTAAATTTTCTGCCCATTTCCTCAAATCTTTTATCAACAAGTTTTTCATCTGAGACAATTCTTTTAACCCTAGTCATTTGGCTCCTAGGAAGGGACTTAATAAGAGCATATGGGTGTGCACTTGTGTAGTGTAATAGACTATTCTTGTCTGTACTCTTTCTGTATATATCTGTCATAAGTGTTCCCCCTTCCTTGTATACCAAAGTATCAAGAAAATGTATTGAATTCTCATCCCAAGTAAGGGTAAATTTAATGTGTCTCGTGGCACTATTTAGAGTGTCAACAAATTTAAGTAGGGATCCAACGTCGCCCCACCAAATACCGAAGACATCATCTATATACCGCCACCAGGTGGCGCCATATAGAAGAAACATCTCATTCCGATATATACAAATTTCTCTTCAAATGCAGACATAAATAAGTTTGCATAGGTTGGGGCGACATTGGACCCCATAGCAGTTCCCTTTACTTGCATGTAAAAATTGTCTTCAAATAGGAAATAATTGCAGTATAGGATGATATTTAGTAAATTTAACAAGAAATCTCGCTGTTGGTCAGTGTACACACCAATCTGAGGCTGTTTTTGGGAGAAAGGTTCTTCAAGCGGTGGTGCCTTCCATTTAGGTTCCTGTCTTGTCCCTCCCTTTCATCCGTGTCCTATTGCTTTGGTATTGTATCCCATAAGTAAGGATGAAATCTGTGGACACGTCATATCTTGTAAAAGAAAAGGAAATTTATGCTTACCTGATAAATGTAATTTTTTTACGATATGACGAGTCCAAGGCCCATCCGGTTATTTTCTAAGACAGGTTTTAATTTTTTAATAATCTTCAGTCACCTCTGCTCCTTGGCTTTTCCTTTCTCTTCCTAACTTCGGTGGAATGACTGGGTTGGGGGGGAAGGGAGGAGCTATTTATGCAGCTCTGCTGTGGAGCCTCTTTGCCTCCTCCTGCTGACCAGGAGGCGATATCCCATAAGTAAGGATGAAATCCGTGGACTTGTCATATCGTAAAAGAAATAAATTTATCAGGTAAGCATAAATTTCCTTTTTTTGCACTCTCCTGAATAAAGGGGGAACTAAGAATATGTGCCATCGTTTTTATGGCCCCAGGCAAAAGAGGAACTAAAAATATGGGTTCTGGAGACAACCCGTGGGTGGGAAATACTCAGATTTATACTGGAAAGTCTGTTTGAAGGTAAATATAGTTTGTTTTTTTTAAAAAAACATTCTTGTATTTTCCTGAATAACATTTGATAAGTCCCTTTACTTCAGGGTTTCTCAACTCCAGTTCTCAGGGAATCCTAACAGACCAGGTTGAAATAATTTCCTGTATGATTTTAAAAAAAATTGTAGTTGAGGCTAGGGGGTAGCTTTATCATACCCCAGGCGGACATGATTTGCTATTGCCCGATTCAGTTTTGAATGGAAGCATTTTTGTAATATACATGTATTAGCACAAATGCTTCAAATAAAACCTATAACTGCTTAAAAGGTGTATTTAAGTATGCACCGTGCACCAGCATTTTAAACACAACACTTGTTCAGAGAGCCTAAGGTGTTTGTACCATCTGGTAATGATTCAAATTATTAATTGACTAGTCCTAAAGCCTGTTCACACGGGCCATTTTTTGCAGTACAGCGGTCCCTCCCCTTGCGCTCTCTCTCTCCCCCTCTCTTTTGCTCTCTCTCTCTCCCTCTCTTTTGCTCTATCTCTCCCCCTCTCTTTTGCGCTCTCTCCCCCTCTCTTTTGAGCTCTCTCTCCCCCCTCTCTTTTGCGCTCTCTCTCTCCCCCTCTCTTTTGCGCTCTCTCTCTCCCCCTTTCTTTTGCGCTCTCTCTCCCTCTCTTTTGCGCTTTCTCTCTCCCCCTCTCTTTTGCGCTCTCTCTCTACCCCCTCTCTTTTGCACTCTCTCCCCCCCTCTCTCTCCCCTCTCTTTTGCGCTCTCTCTCCCCCCTCTCTTTTGCTCGCTCTCTCTCTCCCCCTCTCTTTTGTGCTCTCTCTCTCCCCCTCTCTTTTGTGCTCTCTCTCTCCTCCTCTCTTTTGTGCTCTCCCCCCTCTCTTTTGCGCTCTCTCCCCCCTCTCTTTTGCGCTCTCTCCCCCCTCTCTTTTGCGCTCTCTCCCCCCTCTCTTTTGCGCTCTCTCCCCCCTCTCTTTTGCGCTCTCTCCCCCCTCTCTTTTGCGCTCTCTCCCCCTCTCTGTTGTGCTCTCCCCCCCCCTCTTTTGCGCTCTCTTTCTCCCCCCCTCTCTTTTGCGCTCTCTCCCCCCTCTCTTTTGCGCTCTCCCCCTCTCTTTTGTGCACTCTCCCCCCTCTCTTTTGCTGTCTATCTCCCTCTCTTTATCCCCCCCTTCTGCTCTCTTTCTCCCCCTCTCTTTTGCGCTCTCTCCCCCTCTCTTTTGAGCTCTCTCCCCCTCTCTTTTGCGCTCTCTCTCCCCCTCTCCATTGCATTCTCTCTCTCCCCCCTCTCTTTTGCGCTCTCTCTCTCCCCCCTCTCTTTTGCGCTCTCTCCTACCTTTCTTTTGTGCTCTCCCTCCCCCCTTTCCTTTGCGCTCTCTCTCCCCCCTCTCTTTTGCTCTCTCCCCCTCTCTTTTGCTCTCTCCCCCTCTCTTTTGCGCTCTCTCTCCCCCCTCTCTTTTGCGCTCTCCCCCCCCCTCTCTTTTGTACTCTTTCCCCCCTCTCTTTTGTGCTCTCTCCCCCCTCTCTTTTGTGCTCTCTCCCCCCCCTCTCTTTTGTGCTCTCTCCCCCCCCCCCCCCCCCCTCTCTTTCTCTTGCAAGGTGTATCCAGTCCACGGATTCATCCTTTACTTGTGGGATATTCTCCTTCCCTACAGGAAGTGGCAAAGAGAGCACACAGCAGAGCTGTCCATATAGCCCCCCCTCTAGCTCCACCCCCCAGTCATTCTCTTTGCCGGCTCTAAGCACTAGGGTCTCTCTCGGGAGGGTAAAGTGAATGTGGTGTTAGAATTGTAGTTTTTATTATCTTCAATCAAAAGTTTGTTATTTTAAATGGTACCGGTTTGTACTATTTACTCTCTAGCAGAAAAGTGATGAAGATTTCTGCTGAGAGGAAAATGATTTTATCATGTTGTAACTAAAATCCACTGCTGTTCCCACACAGGACTGAGGAGTACCAGAAAACTTCAGTTGGGGGGAACAGTTTGCAGGGTGATCTGCAATAAGGTATGTTCAGTCATTTATTTCTAGACAAGACTGAGATAATGCTAGAAGAGACTGACAATATCCCCATGAGGGGAGGGTAAGCTATGTTCACAGACTTAGTAAGGAATTGAATGCTTACATAACAGGGCTAATTATGCTGGTTGACACTTATTCAGGGCAATCAATTGTTTAGCTAAGGAAAATATCGTTTGCAAGACACTTTGAAAGTCCTTTTGGGTTCTTTCTGGGGTTATTACCCACATGGCTATTTTTTATTCACTTAGGAGTGATTTCTTAGGCCTCACAGCTCCGGAGTAGAGTGGGAGGGGCCTAATTTCGCGCCTCAGATGCGCAGTTAGAATTGCAGAGAAGTTCATGCTTCTTCACATGGAGGGTCCTGCTGCTGTTTGAGGGCCTTAAGGAAGCTATATTCCCCCAAATCTGATCCCTAAGGGCAGGTAGGGCCACAGCAAGGCTGTGGCAAGGTGCTGTAGTAATTTTAACCCGGTGTTGGCTTTAGGCTGCTCCGGTTTGGGCATTAAGGGGTTAGTCGTTTTGCAACTTGTGGTGCAATCTTATTAAGGCTTTAGGTACATACTGTGAAAATTTCAAAAGGATTGCTGCATTTTTCACTGTTTTGTAAAATTGTGTGCTCTTTTTATCTCTTAAAGGCACAGTAAATTGTGTTTTTTATTTGATTAAAGTGATTTCCAAGCCTGCTTGTGTATACTACTAGTCTGTTAAACATGTCTGACACTAAGGAAAATCCTTGTTCAATGTGTTTAGAAGCCATGGTGGAACCCCCTCTCAGAATGTGTCCCACTTGTACTGATATGTCTGTACACTTTAAAGATCATATTGTAGCACTTAAGAATGTGCCCCAAGATGATTCTCAGACTGAAGGTAACGAGGGTAGCCCGTCTGCCTCTCCCCAAGTGTCACAACCAGTTACGCCCGCGCAAGCGACGCCTAGTACCTCTAGTGCGTCTAACCCTTTTACATTACAAGACTTAGCGGCAGTCATGGATAATTCTCTTACAGCCTTCTTATCTAAACTGCCCGTGTTACCTGCAAAGCGTGATAGCTCTGTTTTAAGAACAGATTATGAGCATTCTGACGCTTTGGTAGCCGTATCCGATATACCCTCACAACGCTCTGAAGTGGGAGCGAGGGATTTGATGTCTGAGGGAGAAGTCTCGGATACAGGAAGGGTTCCTTCTCAGACAGATTCAGATACATTGGCTTTTAAATTTAAACTAGAACACCTCCGTGTTTTGCTTAGGGAGGTATTAGCTACTCTGGATGACTGCGACCCCTTGGTGATCCCAGAGAAATTGTGTAAAATGGACAAGTACCTAGAGGTCCCTGTTTACACGGATGCGTTTCCGGTCCCTAAGAGGATTGCGGATATCGTTACTAGGGAGTGGGATAGACCAGGTGTTCCCTTTGTTCCCCCTCCTGTTTTTAAGAAAATGTTCCCCATATCTGACCCTGTGCGGGACTCGTGGCAGATGGTCCCTAAGGTGGAGGGGGCTGTTTCTTCACTTGCTAAACGCACAACCATACCAATTGAAGACAGTTGTGCTTTTAAAGACCCTATGGATAAGAAGTTAGAGGGTTTACTTAAGAAAATTTTTGCTCAACAAGGTTTTCTTCTCCAGCCTATTGCCTGCATTATTCCCGTAACTACTGCAGCCGCTTTCTGGTTTGAGGCGCTGGAAGACTCGCTCCAGACAGAGACCTCATATGAGGAAATTATGGATAGAATTAAGGCTCTAAAGCTAGCTAATTCTTTTATCACTGATGCCGCTTTCCAAATAGCTAAGTTAGCGGAAAAAAATTCAGGTTTCGCCATTTTGGCGCGCAAGGCGATATGGCTAAAGTCCTGGTCGGCCGATGTGTCGTCTAAATTCAAGCTTTTGAACATCCCTTTCAAAGGAAAGACCCTCTTCGGGCCTGAATTGAAAGAGATTATTTCAGAAATCACCGGGGGAAAAGGCCATGCTCTCCCTCAGGACAAGTCCTTTAAGACAAAGAACAAAGCTAATTTTCATTCCTTTCGTAATTTCAGGAACGGCCCCGCTTCATCCTCTCCGGCTGCAAAGCAAGAGGGTAACGCTTCACAGCCCAAGGCAACCTGGAAACCTTACCAGGGCTGGAATAAGGGTAAACAGGCCAAAAAGCCTGCAGCTGCCACCAAGACAGCATGAAGGGGTAGCCCCCGATCCGGGACCGGATCTAGTAGGGGGCAGACTCTCTCTCTTTGCTCAGGCCTGGGCAAGAGATGTACACAATCTTTGGGCATTAGAGATTGTATCCCAGGGATATCTTCTAGAATTCAAGGACTCTCCTCCAAGGGGAAGGTTCCACATTTCTCGTCTGTCTACAGATCAGACAAAGAAAGAGGCGTTTTTACGCTGTGTAGAAGATCTACATACAATGGGAGTGATCCACCCAGTTCCAAGTGCGGAACAAGGGTTGGGTTTTTACTGAAACCTGTTTGTGGTTCCCAAAAGAGAGGGAACTTTCAGACCCATCCTGGATCTAAAAATTCTAAACAGATTCCTCAGAGTCCCATCATTCAAAATGGAGACCATTCGGACAATCTTACCAATGATCCAGGAAGGTCAATATATGACTACCGTGGATCTAAAGGATGCATACCTACACATTCCTATCCACAAAGATCATCACCAGTTTCTCAGGTTCGCCTTTCTGGACAAACATTACCAGATTGTGGCTCTTCCTTTCGGCTTAGCCACTGCTCCCAGAATTTTCACAAAAGTGCTAGGGTCCCTCCAAGTGGTTCTAAGACCACGGGGCATAGCAGTGGCGCCTTACCTAGACGACATCTTAATTCAGGCGCCGTCTTTCCAAAGAGCCAAGTCTCACACGGAGATTGTATTGGCCTTTCTGAGGTCTCACGGGTGGAAGGTGAACATCAAAAAGAGTTCCCTTTCCCCTCTCACAAGGGTTTCCTTCCTAGGGACTCTAATAGACTCGGTAGAAATGAAAATATTTCTGACGGAGGTCAGAAAATTAAAACTCTTAACTACTTGCCGAGTTCTTCATTTCATTCCCCGGCCATCTGTGGCTCAGTGCATGGAGACAATCGGATTAATGGTAGTGGCAATGGATATAGTCCCTTTTGCTCGGATACACCTCAGACCACTGCAACTATGCATGCTCAAACAGTGGAATGGGGATTATGCAGATTTGTCTCCCCAAATTCAGTTGGACTAGGAGACCAGAGATTCTCTTCTCTGTTGGTTGTCTCAGGATCACCTGTCTCAGGGAATATGTTTCCGCAGACCAGAGTGGATCATTGTAACGACCGACCCAGTCTGTTAGGCTGGGGTGCGGTCTGGGACTCCCTGAAAGCTCAGGGCTTATGGTCTCGGGAAGAAAAGCTTCTCCCGATAAACATTCTGGAACTGAGGGCGATATTCAACGCTCTTCAGGCATGGCCTCAACTAGCTGCGGCCAAATTCATCAGATTTCAGTCGGACAACATCACGACTTTAGCTTACGTCAATCATCAGGGGGGGACAAAGAGTTCCCTAGCGATGACGGAAGTAACCAAAATAATAAGGTGGGCGGAGGATCACTCCTGCCAGCTCTCAGCAATTCACATCCCAGGAGTAGACAACTGGGAGGCGGATTTCCTAAGTCATCAGACTTTTCACCCGGGGGAGTGGGAACTCCACCCGGAGGTGTTTGCCCAGCTGACTCAGCTATGGGGCACTCCAGAGTTGGATCTGATGGCGTCCCGTCAGAACACCAAACTTCCTCTCTATGGGTCCAGGTCCCGGGACCCCAAGGCGGTATTGATAGATGCTCTAGCAGCGCCTTGGTCCTTCAATTATGTTTTTCCACCGTTTCCCCTTCTCCCTCGTCTGGTCGCCAGAATCAAGCAGAAGAAGGCTTCGGCGATTCTGATAGCGCCTGCGTGGCCACGCAGGACTTGGTATGCAGACCTAGTGGACATGTCATCTGTCCCACCATGGACACTGCCAATGAGGCAGGATCTTCTAATACAGGGTCCGTTCAAGCATCCAAATCTAGTTTCTCTACGTCTGACTGCTTGGAGATTGAACGCTTAATTCTATCAAAGCGTGGTTTCTCTGAGTCGGTTATAGATACTCTGATTCAGGCTAGAAAGCCTGTCACCAGGAAAATCTACCATAAGATATGGCGGAAATATCTGGGTTGGTGTGAATCCAAGGGTTACTCATGGAGTAAGATTAGGATTCCCAGGATATTGTCTTTCCTCCAAGAACGATTGGAGAAAGGATTGTCAGCTAGTTCCTTAAAGGGACAGATATCTGCTCTGGCTATCCATTTACACAAGCGTCTGGCAGAGGTACCAGATGTTCAAGCGTTTGCTCAGGCTTTAGTCAGAATCAAGCCTGTCTATAAATCTATGGCTCCGCCATGGAGTCTAAATCTAGTTCTTTCAGTTCTTCAAGGGGTTCAGTTTGAAACTTTACATTCCATAGATATTAAGTTGTTATCTTGGAAAGTTTTGTTTTTGGTAGCTATCTCTTCTGCTCGAAGAGTTTCAGAATTATCTGCCTTACAGTGTGATTCACCTTACCTGGTGTTCCACGCAGATAAGGTAGTTTTGCGTACCAAGCCTGGTTTTCTTCCTAAAGTTGTTTCTAACAAGAATATTAACCAGGAAATACTTGTTCCTTCTCTGTGTCCTAATCCTTCTTCGAAGAAGGAACGTCTGTTACACAATCTTGATGTAGTTCGTGCTTTAAAGCTCTATTTACAAGCAACTAAGGATTTCAGACAAACATCTTCCTTGTTTGTTATCTATTCTGGTAAGAGGAGAGGTCAGAAAGCGACTGCTACCTCTCTTTCCTTTTGGCTGAAAAGCATCATCCGTTTGGCCTATGAGACTGCTGGCCAGCAGCCTCCTGAAACAATTAATGCTCATTCTACTAGAGCAGTGGCTTCCACATGGGCCTTCAAAAATGAGGCTTCTGTTGAACAGATTTGTAAGGCAGCGACTTGGTCTTCACTGCATACTTTTTCCAAATTTTACAAATTCGATACTTTTGCTTCTTCGGAGGCTATTTTTGGGAGAAAGGTTTTGCAAGCAGTGGTGCCTTCCGTTTAAGGTACCTGTCTTGTTCCCTCCCATCATCCGTGTCCTAAAGCTTTGGTATTGGTATCCCACAAGTAAAGGATGAATCCGTGGACTGGATACACCTTGCAAAAGAAAACAGAATTTATGCTTACCTGATAAATTACTTTCTCTTGCGGTGTATCCAGTCCATGGCCCGCCCTGGCTTTTAAGTCAGGTAATAATTTTTTTGTTTAAACTACAGTCACCACAGCACCCTATGGTTTCTCCTTTTTCTTCCTAACCTTTGGTCGAATGACTGGGGGGTGGAGCTAGAGGGGGAGCTATATGGACAGCTCTGCTGTGTGCTCTCTTTGCCACTTCCTGTAGGGAAGGAGAATATCCCACAAGTAAAGGATGAATCCGTGGACTGGATACACCGCAAGAGAAAGTAATTTATCAGGTAAGCATAAATTCTGTTTTTGTGCTCTCTCCCCCCCCCCTCTCTTTTGTGCTCTCTCCCCCCCTCTCTTTTGTGCTCTCTCCCCCCCTTTCTTTTGTGCTCTCTCCCCCCTCTCTTTTGTGCTCTCTCTCCCCCCTCTCTTTTGTGCTCTCTCCCCCCCCCCTCTTTTGTGCTCTCTCTCCCCCTCTCTTTTGTGCTCTCTCCCCCCTCTCTTTTGTGCTTTCTCTCTCCCCCCTCTCTTTTGTGCTCTCTCCCCCCTCTCTTTTGTGCTCTCTCTCTCCCCCCTCTCTTTTGTGCTCTCTCTCTCCCCCTTCTCTTTTGTGCTCTCTCTCCCTCTCTCTCTCTATCCCCTGATTCCCCTCTATCTTGCGTGAGCGACCGCGCCCGGCCACGCCACCTTGATGCCCGGCCACGCCCCTTTTGCGGGCCCTCGCATCCGGTCACGCCCCTTTCATGTCTGGCCATGCCCACTTCTGCCGCAGATCAGGTAGGGACTCAAAGGCCAGGTGTGTTTGTCCTCGTGCTGTCTCTACTGCGCATGACAGCTTCAGACAAACACACTTGGCCTTTTATATAATAGGATGACATGATACAAGCCCCACTGGTGCTATTTGCAGCTGCAGTATTTAAAATGCTGGTGCACTGAGAATATCATCTATGCTTCACATGCACCTGCAGAGAAAAATGTTAACACTAAAATAGTGGCAACAAAGCAAAATTGATCAAATAATTAAATTGAAACATTTTGTAAAACTGTTTCTGAATCACAAAATAACATTTATTTCCAATGGCATGGAGAGCCACAAATCCATTCAGTCACTAGTGGGGCTTAAACTCCTGGCCACCAGGTGGAGGGAAAGAACACCCCAGCAAAGCTTTAAGTATCCTTCCACTTCCCACAATCCCCAGTCATTCTATGCCTGTGTACATCGTAGGTGGATTGGGGCTATGCTGTGTCCATGTAATCCTCTTAAGTAAGAGTAATTGTGGCTATTAGAAGTTGGAAGACGGCGAGGTAGTCCTTGTTTGCCTTCCAACATTTATGCTACCAATATATAGAAAACCAGGGTTTCTTACTCTGTTTTTCTTGAGTCTTCAGGTCCCAGTCAGCAGTCAGATGAGGCTTTTAAACATGGAGCTGCTGTGACTGCTCCACAGAAGACCCTGGAGGGTAAATCCTTTTATATATATTTCTCAGGTCAGTAATATTATGGAGGAAGGACTGGGATATGCAGGGACCTAGTGGGCCTGCTATCTTCAGAAGGGGTTTGTACTTTATTAACCGCTGCCAGTGCCGGGCTTTTCTACAGATTGTCAGGCTTTATGGTGTGTGGGAACTGAGTCATGGTGATTCTGTCTTTTCCATTTTTTATCCCTGTAAGGCACTTTTTAAGGATTGTTGAAGTGCTTATCATTGTAGGGGCACAATATTTATTTGGCGGCAGCACCTCTGTTTACAGGTGGAGATCATTGCATGCTGTTCTGTGGGCTCATTTATGACCCTTTTACTGTGTTTGATGATAAAGGATCATTTATGTTGGGAAGGGGCTGCTTGTATTTTCAATGTGATTTATGTTTCATTATATGCGCACTTTATTATATCTCATGGAAGCGGCGCCATTTTAAGTCACAAATACGTTGCGACTCTTCCCGTTGTAGGCAGGTGTTTTGGCGCGCTTAAGCCTCATACAGTTGTGAACCTGCTCTCAGCATATGTGCCTTGTGCTCTGATGGATAGAGCGGGAAGCAGCCATTCCTTCGATCTGTGATGGAGGCATTATACATGACCCTCTGATGTTTGCGATCACAGCAGTGAGACCGCTTCGCGGATTAGGGTGTAACTGGTTAGGTTATCCTTTCATGTGGTTGAGCCATGCATTTTGTCGGTGTACTTCACAGATCCGCCATTGTGGGCGGTAACTTTAGCACCGATACCTTCTTTTCGCAAGGGATGCGATCTGCAGCTACTAGTAATATTTGGGATCTCTTGCATAGAGATTGTAGGAGGGTTTAGTTTTACAGCAGTTAGGACTGTACTATACCCTGCCTTACTTTTGCTTTTTCCCGCGACTCCTCCGTTTACTTTAGTAGGGATCTGCAGGCTGCAGATGTCTTGACATGTTATAACACTGAAATGTTTATCAGATGTGTTTATATGTGTAACATAGGGACACTAGGTCAGTTGTCTCTACAAACAATACAGCAATATTATTTTTATCTGGGGTATGGAATTTCGTAATAATTTCTACATTAATCCATTATAAATCTGAACTTTTCTTTCAGGACGTGTTTGTTTTGAGAGTGTGTTTCCCTAGTATTTGTCGCTATCTGGTGGCAGCTCACTGCAAATGCATCAATTCTATTTGTCATGTATAAAATGCTATTCCATTCTCCCTCTTCTGAGGAGTTCATGTGTTTATTTATATACTTATTTTTAAGGGTTTCTGAAAGAATGAATCCACAATATGGCCTTAAGGCTCTAATATGTTTTGTTTGCATACATAATTTATTTACATGTCCCTATAATTTTTTATTTTTTTAGTGCCAGACCCCATGGGGGCATGACGATCTTCTATGGAAGAATGGAGACACTTTCCCATATTTATATACATTATTCTATTTTCTTTTGGGACTCCGTATAATATTCTCTCTCATTCTGAGGTGAATCTACGACATGTATGTTACCCTATCTTAAATGTAAGGACCTGTTTTATACCTCTCATATTGAGGGATATATTGCAAATGTCTGTGGCACATGCATCTACTTGCACCTTGAATGTGTGCTCGCAAGCTGGTTTTACCTATAATAAATATATAAGAAAATTATATTAAAATATTTCTCCTATTGAGGTGACATATTTCCTAAGGCCTGTGACATTCCTTGTATCGTGTCTTCTTTATGCAGGAAGCCATTGTGGCTTAGCAGGCAAGTGAACAGCCTTGCAAGCGTAAATTTAGTAGTTTGATTCCAGCAGCAGCGGCTAGGTTTTAAAAATCTTATGTAGTGTGCTTGCGCCCTAATAGATTTAAGTGTTAACCTATGTGGTTGACTGGACGTTTTTATTTTTTTCCCCTATTGAGGATAGCTTATGTTGCATCTATAGGGGTGTTGGCTCGTTCCTATCTGTTGGAGCTAGATGTCCTTTTAATGTCTGTGACATATTCTTATTCTCGTTCCTTCTTTCCCTAAGGTGGGCTTCAGGAACAAATTTTATCCTCGTCTTCCAGACCCTTATAGAGGTCTATCCATTGGCCAGATCTCTAGAATATGGTGGCGCTTTCCTGGATGATAATTTGGTTTGGGCGCTCTCTTAGCAAGAGATCTCTTGTTGATTCTCCATTCTCTCGGGTGGAAGGTGAATCTGGATAAGTGTTCTTTGATACCAGATACCAGGGGATACGTTTTTGGAGACGACCATAGATTGATCTCCATGAAGATTTTCTTATGACGTTAAAACAGTCTTTTTGATATAGTCTTCTCTTCTGTTCTCTGTCCACCTTAGGTGGCTTTGTGTATGGAAGTCATTGGTCTACTGGTGGATTCCATTTTGTTCGCTTCTGTCTGAGACTTCTCAGCTATGCTTGCTCAGACGATGGACTGGAGACCTCTCTGGTTTCTCTCATAGGATAGTCCTGGACATCCTGACAAGAGATTTCTGGTCCCGGTGGTTCTCAGGACCATTTGTCTCTAGGCGCATGCTTCTTGAGATGTTTCTGGGAGATTGTGATCCATGTTACAGACCTCTCTCGAATTGGCTGTGGTTCAACTCTCAAGCAAACAGGTCAGAAGATTTAGAGCCATAGGTTGAAATCCAACCATAGCCCTGCCGGTTGGAATGCTTCCCAGACCTTTAGGCTGGGGAACAGTTTGGGATTCCTCAGTAGGGCTGCTGGGAGAAAACCTTAGGACTTGGAAACCCAGATACCTGTGTTTAATCCTGGGTACAGGACGGACAAGCAAATGTTTTTTAAGGGATAATTAAATGGATTTCTGAGCAGACAATCTTTTTGCCCGAAGATTACGTTTGGCTCTAAATAGGCTCTCCATTCGGAGGTCACTCTCCATACACAATTATACACACTCTCCTATACAATTTTGTATAGCATAGATTATTTTTCTGTGAATCTAGGGGTTTTCTTTTGAAATTAGTGAGGGTTCCTCGCTTTGTTTTTTTCTTTAGGGGGTACTGGAGAATGGTTTATCAGTCTGTTCTCTGAGGAGGCCAGATTTTTGCCCTTTCAATTCTTTTGATTAAACGTCTGGATGACCTTCCAGATGTTTAATCTTTTATCAGGCCTTAGTCAGATTCAGGCCTATGTTTTAGTTTATTGCTCCTCCTGGGAGTCTTACTCTTGTCCTTAAAGTTCTACAACAGACTCTTTTTGAGTCTATGCTCTCTGTTGATATTAAGTTGTTGCCTTGGAAGGTTTTATTTTTTTCCCCTATTGAGGATAGCTTATGTTGCATCTATAGGGGTGTTGGCTCGTTCCTATCTGTTGGAGCTAGATGTCCTTTTAATGTCTGTGACATATTCTTATTCTCGTTCCTTCTTCCCCTAAGGTGGGCTTCAGGAACAAATTTTATCCTCTTCTTCCAGACCCTTATAGAGGTCTATCCATTGGAATAGGGTATGCGATCCAAATAGCCTTCCGCTGAGAACAATTCAGCATGAAGGGTGTGCACCCGATTGAACCTCGGATCATGTAGAGGACAGGGTGCCTTCT